>NC_134837.1:250362773-250487722 GCF_004210375.1 Tachypleus tridentatus | reverse complement strand
CTATTGATAACCTAAATTATGTGCCAAATTTATCATTTACTATTATTACACAGTGGACCAACTGTGTGATCATAATGTTACAGATTTATTTTTTCTTCCACCAAAGTGAAATCTAAAAAAATAATATGTGATTTAAAGGCCTAATATAGTCTTTCATTCACCAAATTAAAGAATATATTCAGCATCTATGTCGCAGATTATATATTATATTTTTACCTTTGATGAAAATAGATCAGTAAAGTTGATTATTTACAATTTATATATTTAAAATATTTTAACATTACAACAAATGTTTAAGTAATATTATTAATAATATGGTGTTTATTTGTAGCATTTATAATTCTGTAATCATCAATTTTGAACAAATTTGTTTTCTTATTCCTTTAAAAAAACATTAAAACATTGCCACACGAAAAATGGTTTTTGATGGCGTCATACAAGTATAAATGTTACTGAATTCTACTGTTCATGCCTAGTCTTGAAAGAAATGTGAAATAAAAGTAAAAACAAAGAAACTGTACATGTGAGGAAAATAATGACCTATGTACTGCTAGTGTCAATAGGCTAATATCAAATTTCACATTTTTCTGAATAATAGTAAAGTTAATTCAAAAATAATCAGTTGAAATTTAAAACAATAGTGTTATTAATCTTTACCTTAATCTTAAATATGTTTAATGAAGTTCTGGTGAATATCTGAACAATTAATAATCCTAAAGTATTAACACCTAAGAATAATTTTGGCTTGTTTTTAATTTTGTGCAAAGATACAAGAAACTTATCTGCACTAGTCATCGCTGATTTAACAGTGTAAGACTAGAGGTAAGGAGTCAGTCAATACCACTAGCCACCAAATCCTGAGCTACTTTTTTTTTTTTTTAAATCAATAAATAATGGGACTGATCATTATATTATAAATGCCCCTGCAGCTGAAAGGACAATGATGTTTGGCAACAGGGATTCAAATCCATGACTCAAAAATTGCAAGTAAACTGTCCTAACCACCAGGCCATGTCAAGGCCTCTCAAAAATTATTCCATCAACTTTCTATCAAAAAAAAAAGTTTGAAAAATTGTAGTGTATCACAACATACATAACTTGGAACAATTAAAATTATATCTAAACATTTATGTAGCAACCACTTAACTTGTGCCAATATATTTATCAGCTCTTAACCATAAATGTTGAATATATTTTCAAAAAATTGTTTAAAGAAATACATGAATTACAACAACTATTTTTGGCACCATACGATTAGACAACACTTAAACCATTACCATAAAACATCAGCATAGGGTACGTGCAATAACTGAAATCTACAAGTAAAAGTGTTCTCACCTTTTGGCTGTATTTACCATAATATGGTTTATTTTCAATGGTAACCTCCTCTAACCTCTCTTGATTTATGAGGTAGTCTTTGGCATCCCATGCTTGGGAACCATCTTTAAACATGAATATAGCTCTGTGATCATCTACAAGAAACCTGTAGAGAGAATTTGAAATATAAATACAAGTCTTTTAAATTTAAAATATATGATTCTTGCAAGCAAAAGTATTTACAGACTGGAGTCAATCAGTATTGTGTAAAATGCAAATTATGAATTTTCTATGAATAACTTTTATAATATTTACCATCTTTAGTGTAACAAGCCTGTATAAGATTAGTTTTATATATAGCTAATAAGCAATAAAATTACAAGTTCCCAACCTTTTCCAATACATTAATATCAGTGTTGTATTTCTTATATTTCCCCAATTTCTACAGTAAACTGATATGAAAATGCTAGCAAAGTCTTTACATGTGCATTTAGCGATTTGTTTTTGCATAACAATTTGTTTTAAACAAGAAACTTGTGGAAAGTACACTCCTTCGCCATCAGGTGTATACAAGTCAACATACACACAATATACGTAGTTCGTGTAAGTACAGTTTTGTTTTGTTTTTTACAAAGGATACAGTGCTGGCAAAAGGACAGAAATGGTTTATATCTTATCTGTTTTCTCCTAATACTGTTTGACAGTTTTTTTTGTTAACATCAAATAACTAGTTTTTGTCAGATTATATAGCACCTGTACAAGGTTTCTAATGGATGCTTAGTTTTCCTGTTTAATGATGTACAGGTTGGGAAAAACCTAAAAGTATTAGCAGCTTCTTGTGAACGAAAACAATTTTGGTAAGTTATTACCACATTCTTTACTTTGTAGGAAGTTTTCAGCTAGTGTAATGCTAGCCATCATTAGGCTTAACAAAACTATATTATTAAAACTGCAAAAGATAGTGGGTATAATACAACAATTCAAGCACAGTTGCTAGTGCATAAGATGGCTAATAATAATAAAAACAACGTTGGATGAAAATTTATAACAACACAGAAGACGGAGGTGTTAGAACTTAGGACATAAATTTTAGAGTAAAACAAAAACAGTAAAAAATATACCATGTAAATGAATCTTTACCAAAAACAAAAACTTAAAACCCAGCAAATACCCATACAAATTTCAACATATGTAACTGATTATACTCCTTGACCTGTAATAATACTGATGCGTAATCACCACGCCTACACTTGTTGCAACAAAACTATTTCAAACCAACAGATTTCTTAGTAACATTATAAAAAGTCAAAACACAAACCTCTCGATAAAATGTGCAAAAAATTTCATATGTATTTTAATACTAATTTTATAGTAGTGTTGCATGTACCTATATATATATATATATAGTTTTGAAATAATAGCATTAAAATGTTAGTGTAATAAAATATTGTTTATAAAACTTGAAAATGTTTAATTTTAATCTAAACTAAACCAAAATTGAATTAAGAAATATGTTACTTACACAGACAAGCTACAAATGTTTTTGTGAAAAACCCTACTAGAAAGTGAGAAGAATGAATTTTATTGTTAAGAGAAAGGTTTAATGAATAAAAGAAAACAATATTTTTTAAAATCATATCTGTGCTATTGTAGTGCTAGTTGGAAAGTTGAAAAAACTTTTCATCTCACTTTTATTGTGAAATACATTACATACAGAGTATTACTACTAAGAAATTGTAATATACACATATACCATTTCCCACTACCAACAGATTATATCAAGTACTTACCGTTCTGCTGATATGTGATTATTCATCAAACTACTTTGCCATAATTTTGTTATTTCTTCTAATTCGTCTTTGCTTGGATTACCTGAAAACATACGAAATATGTTCAGTGTCTGAAGTTGGTTAGTGAAATGTGATGTACCTCCAAATATCATCTCATTAGAATGAGGAGACTGGATTATTGAGCATGTGAAAATGAACCTAAACAGGTTAACTTCTTTGAAACAATGCAACAAAACCTGTAAAGCAAAAGAACTGAAAACAAGTTTCACACAGAGAATGAACACTACTGCAACAATGGAGAGGCTAAATCTGTTGTGTTTTTTTTTTTAACGTCAAAATTATTTTGAGGTTTTTATGAATATTTTCCTCAATATTTATGGGTTTTCCTATGCTCTCACTCATGAAGATGAAGCATGGCTCATTATAGAACAAAGAGCTGTTGGATGAACCTTCTTCATTTGATAAAAGACACCATCTAAAAAGACAGAGGTTAATATGTTCCACAATATTTTTAATATCATTCCACCTTTCCCATGTATAAAAATGTGGCTTAATCCTGTTCTAGATTCTTTTTGAAAGAGTACAAGCTTACTTTCCTGGAGGGTGAAATCTGACATGAGTAACAAAAAAATTAGTGCTGCACACCATGTTAATAATAATAATGTTTGCTGCACACCTTTGATAATAGAATTCAATACACTATGGGTTTGAGCACCTGACAATATGCCCCTTCCCCACTGTGCACTTTGTATGCTGTGTTTGTCCATTGGATGAATTATATGTTACAGGTGGAATATTCCAAAACCTTTCAGGTATTCTCACTCCATTGTTGTCTCATGTACACATTTATCACAAATGGTACAATGTTGATTTTGTTTTATTTGTCAATAGTTATAGTTTGTATTGGTCTGAATGTAATTTGTTTGTGAAAATAGAATATGTTTGGTCACTAGTCCAAGTGTGATGTGATTTCATGTTATGATTAAAAGCTATTCTTCATCACAAAATATCAAATATTATTTGTGTAATCTCTAAAACCTCCTAGGTACATTTCAAATGTTAAGTTGGTCAAAGGTTTGAAAGCCATAAGAAATTTAATCTAGTCTACATACACTACCTCAGTTAATCTCTCGAGAGACTATCTTTACAGTTATCTCTATTTTCCAATGATTTAAAGAAAAAAAACACCTAATATTCTCTTCATAGACAAAAAAATCAAATATCACTTCACTATTTCTTCCTGCAGTAAGGAATCCTAAGTTGCACACAGTTTTCCAAAGGAAGTCCTTCCAAAACCTTACAAAAAGTAACAAGTTCCTTACTCTTAACTTAAAAACAAGTGGAATAAATGATGCAGATTAATAAGAAAACAGAAATTATGTAAACACACCTGATACTGAAACAAACATCATCAAAGTTCGTCCCTTTTTAGACATCTTTAACAAGTTTTCTGGATTAGTGGTATCCAAGTTGCTTAAGTCTATTTTCGGAGATGGTCGCAAATGCTCTGGCAACTCATCTTCTTCCAAAGGCTCTTCATCTTCCTGGAACAAAACAACAAAATTATCAATATTCCACATATGATTTCATCTCCAATGTCAGATCTGGATTTTACAATCTAAAATTAATTACAGAAATTACTTCAGCTCTAATTTATTTTAAATGTACAAAATTGTTTGACACCAGGTATATAATAATAAAGACAGGTTTATACAATGAAAAATAAGTATTTTATAACAATAATTATTGTATTTGAAGTAAGCAATGCCAAATAATATTAACAAACAATTAACTCAAGATATAACACTGGCTCACACAATGTCTACATTGCACTTCAAATGGCAGACATTCAGTTTTGTAACCAAATATTTCAGGTTAGCGATACTAGATACAGCATTAGTGATGATGAAAATACTGCTGTCTTGTTTTTATCAACTAAAAGGTTTTTTTTCATTAAAAACAAAATCTAACTGCAATGTAAACTTTGTCCAGCCCTCACCTTATGTTTGAAGATTAGAGCAAGTAGGTGTTATTTTTCTCCCACTAGCCACATTATTATTCTTCAAAATTTGCTGTAGTAAAACTAATCATTTCTTATATTAAATTTTCATAGGCAAGTATATATTCTATTTATCTGCATGAAAATTCCCTAATTTTAATTTTTAAGTATTTTTGAAAATGAAAACTGATTTCAATGATTTCACAAAAATTAAAATATATTTGATTTGGATGGAAACTTGTGTATCTAGACAACAACCTCCTGGATGAACAAAACCTATGGTACCCTTGCTGATGGATCACCTCACACTAAAAGAAGTATTTATCATTAAAAGTTATGGTTTAACTTCCAAATGCTGGTGGGGTACCAGAGTCCACTAAGCCTAACATTTGTTAAAAGGAATATGTAGAGAAAAAAAAAAAAAACCATCTGCAGTTCATATGATTTCTAACTCCTTATAATTTCCAATTAACGAGCACTTTGAGAACAGTATTTTTAACCACACTGCCAGCAAAACTTCACTTCAGAGGCATGTTTTATGAATGTAACCAGCTGAACCATGGGCTAATTTCCCTCATGACCAATCATACAAATCTCACTGTCTTCATTTTCTGAAACTTAGTCCGATATGCCATGCAAGTCCCAAATGGAAAGAGCAAACCCAGCATGACTCCAGCAAGTAGAACAATTTTATTAATCACAAATGCAGTAGTCTTCTGAACTCAGAAACTTGCAGTTCAAATTACTGAAGCTCACATAGCATGGGTGTACTTACTCAACAGTAAGAAGCTGCAAATCTTCCTTTTGAAATATGTACTACTAATTTGTTTCTAGTGCTTTCTACATTTTACTATCAAAACTGTGATACTAATCAATAATTTGCTAGCATTAATTTTGAACCATGTTGCCCAATAATAAATGTTTAATTTTCTGATCATTTAATATCCATATAGCCAAGCTTTCATGATGAATTAATGAGACATGGAAACAAGTTTTCTAAAAGCTGTAAAATATAATACTAGAATAAAATGTTATGATATTATAGCTACCAATTAACACTTTAAATTTAGTTTTTAGGAAAACAGCATGACCATTTCGTGTACTGCAATAACATATCTCTAACTCTTTAAACCCATCATGTTTTGCACATTCTGCCAGAACAATTTTTATGATTTCCTAATATCATCACTATACCTTGTAAAACTTCAATTTTTCTTTCATCTGTAGATATTAACATGGTTTGGATTAGTTTTCATCCAAAGATGCATAAATTTTATCAGACTCTGTCACTGTCTGATGAGTAAATCTGGATTTCTGGATGGATGCTGGCAGCTTCCACTTAGGTTTAAGGAGTTAACTGGCAGTTTCCAGGTCTTGTTTGATATTTCTCATGCTGAATTTTAAACCAAAAATGTGCTATTATGTACTTTGGATCCATACTTTGAATCCAAAAATGGTTTAAGGTAGATCATATACAGTTAAAAAGAGAATTCATGTAACATGAAAGAATGTATTAGCATAGTAATGATGTGTATTTGTCAATTTTAGTATTCACCTCACCCACTATATTGATGTTAATTTATTTTAAACATTTAGATCTTTCAAACAGTTTGAATCTAACAGACATGTTTTTAACATGCAGTCAGCCAGTTAGCAGGAAAGTTATGTTTAGATAATACTGGCCACAAGTAACAAGGTTTCAAATTAATTTTACGCACATTTAAAAATAAAGAATTTATCATTACACTTTCTTCCCAATTCAATGTAAAACAAAACATACTTACAAAACCTTTTAAAACAGGATACTTAAAAGGTTATGAAACCTGTTTTAAAAAAAATTATTTCAAAATAAAATCTAAAATAGATAAACAAGATTTTCTATTGCAATATTTGATTAACAGAACTAGACTTTGTATTTTAAATTGCACATTTTAAGAAGTCTTTACAAAACTTTTTAACATCAAATTTTATAAGACGAAATATTCAACTAAACAGCTTAAAAGTTTTGTACTACATTAAACTGGAAAGAAGTAACTAGTTCTACTTTTTTCTACACCACAACTGTAAAATATTAATTTCAAATCCCACCATTTTCATGTTTCAGCCTTCACAACCAGAATAATTAAAAGTTGACTAAAATACATAGAGAAAAACTGGGCATAATCCTCAAATCATTAACTAGTCAGTTTAGCAGAATTTGCAGCTAAAAATACTATATAAAATCTAATTTGCATGTATTGACATTATATTTATCCATTTTCATTCAAATTACTCATATTACAGACTACTACTGTTTTCACACTTGTTATTCATATCTATTTTGAAATTTTCATAACCAACTGCTCATTTTCAGTTTTTATATTTTACTACTGTGTACAAATAAGTATAAACGTTTTTAATTTAATAAATAAACAAAACTAGCATTTCATATTTACATAATTTAAAGAACTTAACTGAAGTAATCAAAGGCTTCTACATTTAAAATACACTCTATATGTGCAATGATTTGAAGCCTTCTGTGTTGTCTTCACGAGTTGTCTACAAGGCATACTAATTTATAATTGTTTTTTTTTTTAAGCTGGCATATATTACATTGCCTTCTGTATTTACATAATTCCTTAATCAAACTGTATACTACATCACACCATTAATAGATATTTTGCCCTGATGGCCCTTCATATCTGTTTAACACTTCTTTTCTAAACTTTATTATTTCTAGTGATTCTCTAATATTTGAAAGTGTAAATGTTATGAGGTTGAGCAGAAATTGTAGTTTTAATAACAATTTATTAATTAAATATTCTTGTCTTAATCATATTTTAAGGGCTGTAAACATATGTATAAAATGCACAGATTTTTTGCATTTTCATAGATTATTGTGAGAATCTCAAAAGTTGGTTTTAATTACTTATTACATTTCAGACAATTCCCCACAGCCAATCATTCATATTTATAAATTCTTCTGTGCTACATGTTTTTACATAATTTATAATGAATGCCCAACAAAAGTATAAGGTTCTTTATGACTATTAATATACACTGCAAGTGATTACAAGTTACAGTTTCAATGTTAACAAAAGTAATTATTTGAGTAAGTTCCTGTTATAAACTTCTTTAAAGATTACACAGAATCAGGTGAAAACCTAAATTATATGTAGTACAAAAAGCTACATCTCCAACTTATTGTTCAGCATATTATTTTGTCTCAGTTACTCATAATACTTAGTTGTCCTCTTCATAATTCAATTAATACTCAAAACTCTTCGATAATATATTTAATTCTTCAAACTTGTATGAAGGGCTAGAGTATGATTTTATATATATATCAGGAAATAATTGTTAAAATTCAAAGTACAGGAGTAACACTAATAGTAACATTGAAGGTTTTCAATGTTTAATTGGAAAATAAACATATTTTCTACCATGAAATAACATCCTAGCATTTAACATTTAAGTTATAAAGTAAAAACAAATGGTATTGAACATTTATTTATGTTGTTTTTATTCATTTAGGAGGGGCCAAGGCAGTACTAGAGAAGAATTAATCCAACAAAACATATCGATGAGCAGGTCTCTGTACTGATTGTATTTTGCAAGTTACAATTACATAATTAGTAATTTAACAAAAATAAAACATTAAGTGATACAAGAACACAGTCAAGTTAACTTAGTTATGCCTGATACAAAAGTGACGATCATGGAGTGTAACAATGCTCCAGTGTGCGTGTGTGTTTTCTTATAGCAAAGCCACATCGTACTATTTACTGAGCCTATCGAAGGGAATCAAAACCCTGATTTTATCGTTGCAAGTCCATAGACTTACTGCTGTACTAGCGAAGTGCTGCTCCAGTAACTATAAAAATAACATTTTAAAAAATTTAACTGCTGTTGTAATACTTAATTATGCAAATTATACTTTTCAAAAATATTAGTACTGTCAAGCCTTAAGCCAATAACTATATTAAGCCTAATGTTTCATCAATGTTTTACTTGTCAAGCCAGCAATAATTTAATTTATAAACAAACTGTTCTGTAACAGCACAGTTCTTTACAAACTATTATATAATGAAACTATTTAAAGGTTAATTTAGCATTAATAATTAATTTTGAGCCTACCTCCCACTGATCGTATAACCTTTCTAAGTCCGCATCATTGTAATCTCTGATATCCTTTTTCGCCCACGAAGGTTTATCAATTTTGTCCGACTTTTTGGCGAAAACAAATATACTTGAAAGTAAGAAAGTACATATAAAAAAACATAAAATTAAATGTCTACGCGTTAACATTATTGCATAATCAGTATTAATTACTAAGGGTACGAACAACATTAGCTGCGTAAGACGAGAAGTAATTACTATTCGTAACTTCATAAGTGACATTTCTAGTAATATATAAATATGGTCTTAATCTCCTATGAAAAGCAAAGACGTTCCAGGTTAATATACATAAATATTTATGTCTAAGTCTGTTCCAATGGAAACAGTTTAAAAATAATAATGTTTTTTATATACATCAATATAAAAATTATTCAAATATAGCATTTTATGACAGAATCATGAAAACACTTAACAAGAGTTGAATACACACATATATATTTTTATTAGATGTGTCAAATTTCAGTTACGAAACGCTCTTCCCCGCTAGTCTACAGATTTGCAACGTTAAAATCAGGGGCTCGATTCCCCTCGGTGGGCTCAGCAGATAGCCTGATGTGACTTTGCTATAAGAAAAAAAACACACACACTAATAAAAAACATTTCATTATATTTTCAATCAGCATCAGAAAATCTACAACTTTGACTTTCCAACTGCATAAAACATAAAAAATAAATAAATAGTAAAGATAGCCTGTAGATGACGTGACACACTGTTAATTAATAATTTTTCAAGATAGCAGAAATTATAAAAATAAACCTTGTGATCTCCATTACGTGATGATCCTGCATGGCCAGATGGTTAGGGCGCTAGACTCGTAATCTGAAGGAAACTACGATTGCACCAGACGAAGACAGTGTGTGTGTGTGTGTGTGTGTGTTTGCTTATAACAAAGCCACATCAGGTTATCTTCTGAGCCCATCGCGGGGAATTAAACCCCTTATTTTAGCTTTGTAAATCCATAGACTTACTGCTGTACTAGCGGCGGCACGAAGAGAAAAGGATGATGGAATCATTATATTAAACTATTAAGTAAGATCAAGGTCTTAGTGCTGTATTCTAAATTTCTTACGTTACATACGTTCACATAATACGTGTTAAAGAAAGGAAAGCTCCAACTCATATAAACTTGTACAAGTATCTGTAACACCCCAATAAATGTATATAACACTCCAGTAGGGTATCACAAAGAAATAGGACCAAAAAAGCTAAAGTCCTATTGAATAATTGTTGTAGTGTTAGTATAACGTGCTAACCTAAAAATTAGCGCAAGTGAATTCTTTGTACACATAGTTTACAAAACTATCATTGCCTAAATGCAATATACATACACAGAATTTTAAAGAAATGTTTGGTGTATAAACATATTATGTGTTTTTTACTTCCTTGAAACAATACAAGAAACTCTCGAAGTTTATTTTTACAAATATAACTAGTTTCCACAATAACACATTGAAGAAGGTCTTAAATTTTCTTGTTCACTTTTTTCGTCCTGGGAGGTCGATATCTGCAAGGTCATTCAAAGTATTTAGAGAGTATATTTTCTACTAGCAGTCAGAAAACCTCTTTCATATTTCATTAGGAATGACCAGTCACGTGAGCAGTGTTAATCATTTTATGTAAGTATATTATTTTATTATATAAGCAGGGATTTATTCAGTCCAGAACACGATCTCAGCCAACCCAGTCAAGAACAAGATATCAGAAGATTTAAACTTATGTAGAACTGATACGCGATTTATTCACAGCTAACTCTCCAACAGAGCTAGGTGTCTGTTAATTGTGAAATGTAAAGTATACATTTGAAATGTACAAGAGTATTTGTTCCAAATGAAGAGTATTTATGGTGACTGCGTTTGTATTCAGCCTCTTCTTATTACTGATGAATTTAGTTAACCAGAAAATATAAATTGTTTTTCAGTAGGTATTTTGATAAATATCCCATTAGTAAGTGGGATTGTCTTTTCACTCAGTAAATTATTTATAACTGAAAGAATTACAGTATATATAGGTAAGAGGAAAGTTTGGTGCCATGGCCAGAACATATTATTATGGAGTTTTTTGTGTGTTTTATATAACGCTTTTATCATCTGTATATATTCTCTTGTATATCTACGTTTAAAAAGCTTTATTTACATGGAAATGGCATTTTCCACAGCTCAAAATATTCGTGGACAGAAAGACGAATTGTTTCCTGACGAGAAATGGTTGTCTAAGAAAGTTGTAGGATACAGGAGAAGTTCTCTTCTTGACATACGCTCACCAATGCTGCAAAAAGCTAGGACTTCTATCTAATTACAACTAATGGGTCAGGGAGGAATGCTGTTCACGTCTTAGTCATCTAGATATGTTAACCAAGTTCTTCCTCTAAAGATCGAACTCAGAGTCATCGTTGTGGTCTGATGAATGTGCGCTGGTGAGCTGATAATCTATTGGTCAGATCTGGCCCAGGAAGAGTAGATTATATGGATGCATAAGAGAGTGTAAATCACGATATCTCCTAACACAAATGGTGATATGAAGTTTACAGTAAATGCAGTCTAATGTATCAGGAGCATGTAATACACTAAAAGAACCCATTCATGAATTGTTTGATATCCAAAATACAAAGATCATTAGTTTAGCCAATTATTTGTTTGAGGAGAGCTGAATCCCTGGCATTGTTTTGCAATTAGAGGTAACTGGAATGTTATCAATAAACAGTAAGTTAAGTAAAAGTAACCAGGGGAAGCAGTAATTCTAAGATTTTTTGTACTTGCACCATATATAAGGATGAATGCATAATTGTCAATTCATCTGGTATTGTCGATTGAGAACTATGCTATCAATCTAGATACAATGAAGTGATTTGTTTGTTGTATATTCTGATGTATTCTTGGGACCAGATAAGAGAATGGGCCAGAAAACAATGAACTAAAACTACAGTCATGTGAAAAAGTTAGGATACCTTACGAAAGCCTGTGTACTTTTAAAACATTTTTGGATATATAGATATTTAATCTCAATACTTAAAATACTGAGAGATGATAGGAATATAACTAAACAATTAACACTGAAGAAAAGACTTTTCAAGATCTTCTGTAAATGTAATTCTACAAAAATGCATATTTTAACTGAGGAAAAAGTTAGGCACCCCATCTATTCACACTTAAAATGGCTCAACTCACACACAGGTGTATCACACCAGGTGCATATGATTAGAAGATCGTTACTCAGCATTTTGAATGAGGCTTGCCCTATTTAAACCTCAGACATTTAGTTTGGTGTGCTCCTGACTGTTGAAGTAAGAGTGAGCACCATGGTGAGAGCAAAAGAGCTGTCTGAGGCCTTCAGAAAGAAAATTGTAGCAGCTTATGAGTCTGGTAAGGGATTTAAAAAGATCCCAAACGATTTTAAAATCAACCATTCCACTGTCCGGAAAATAGTCAACAAGTGGAGGGCTTTCAAAACAACTGCCAACATGCCCAGGTCTGGTCGTCCAAGCAAATTCACCCCGAGAACAGACCGCAAGATGCTTAAAGAGGTCTCCAAACACCCTAAAATGTCATCACGGGACCTCATACCAACTTTGAAGCTTGGAGGTGGAAATGTCATGGTTTGGGGCTGCTTTGCTGCAACAGGACCTGGACAGCTCACAATCATAGAATCCACCATGAATTCTACTGTGTATCAGAGGGTGCTTGAGGATGGTGTGAGACTATCTGTACGAAAATTAAAGCTAAAGCGGAACTGGACCCTGCAACACGACAATGACCCAAAACATACTAGTAAATCCACCAAGGACTGGCTGAAAACTAAGAAATGAAGAGTCCTGGAATGGCCGAGTCAAAGCCCAGATCTTAATCCGACTTAGATGCTGTGGTGTGACTTCAAACGGGCTGTACATGCAAAAAAGCTCTCAAACATCTCACAGATGACAGAATTCTGCATTGAGGAGTGTGGCAAACTTCCTTCAGACCGATGTCAGAGACTGGTAGATGTCTACAAAAAGCGTCTCACTGCAGTTATTTCAGCCAAAGGGGTTAACACTAGTTATTAGTGGGTAGGGTGTCCTAACTTTTTCCTCAGTTAGAATATGCATTTTTGTAGAATTACATGTACAGAAGATCTTGAAAAGTCTTTTCTTCAGTTTTAATTGTTTAGTTATATTCCTATAATCTCTCAGTGTTGTTGAAATTGGGATTAAATATCTATGTATCCAAAAATGTTACACAAATACACAGGCTTTCATAGGGCGTCCTAACTTTTTCACATGACTGTAACTCTATAGCTATACTGTATGTAACATTGTACTGTACTTGCCATATAACTCTATAGCTGGACATAAACTTCGATACCCATAGTGGATAGAGCACAGATAGCTTTGAGCTTAACTAGAAACAAACAAATCTAAAAAACTAAACTTTTTAGAGTTATTATGTTTTCCACAATTCCCAGAATGAGTGCAGAGGTTCAACTTAGTTCTTAACTTCTACTTTCCTTAACGGTTGAACTCGGTTAACCGAGGATTAAGGATCTGTTTATGTAACTGTAGTTGTTTTTATCTGGTGAGCCAAGTTATTCTCGTCGACGAATCAGGCGATGGTCGCGAATGGAATAATCTTTGATATTCACTTCTTATTGGCCAGCTGATCTAACAGGAACCAGTCACTTTAATTCGAAACTTGAGTGTTCTTCGAACTATTTAAGACGCTGCTGTGACTCATGAGAGCAGATTTCATAGCATTTAAGAGATTACGCAGTTTAAATATCTAGTAAAGTATTCAACCTTTTATGAAATGCATCTTATACCAATGTTAGGATGTTTGATGTTGGAGGACAACGTGGAGAGCGACGTAAGTGGATTCAAGTGTTCGATGGTATCACAGCCATCTTATTCCTCATATCATCGTCGGGTTTCAACCTCAAAGTTCGAGAAGCCCCGGACAAAAACCAGCTTATGGAATCCATTGAACTGTTCCAAGATGTTTGGTCAAGCAGGTCAGTTCATGGTTGTCTACCTCCAGTTAGAATATTGCAAAGTTAGAATATCCAAAAATGTTACACAAATACACAGGCTTTCATAGGGTATCCTAACTTTTTCACATGACTGTACATAAATATGGATGACAAGCGTTCAATTAAATAAACCACGTGAAAATATTCTTGCAGTACCAGAGATATAGACAACACTAAAGTACATCAGATGTTACAATAGAGAATTACGGAACCATCAGGCAGTGCTTGGCCATCTCCAGTCATGATTTTGAGATAGAAAGAAAGGTATTTCCAAGTTCTTTTTGATGATAAGAAACCCACTGAAGATGACCTAGGAAGGTCGAAACGTTGTTCTCTCCTTGTCAGTAAAAGTGTTAATATCCATACCAGCTGTTCTGAGATACATTTCCATGTTCTGTATTGATTTGAAACAGGCAGAATTAAATACAAAATAATTGATCGAAATAAGGTAAACTCCAGTTGTAAATTGTTGATTCTCTTTCACAGAGAACAGCCCTGAATATCGCTAGTCTATTCCCAAAGACGGAAAAAGGTCATCAATATACGTATGGACAAGGCCGGATTAAGAGTTTTATTGGCCCCTTAGACATCATAAGTAACACGATAAATGTGCAATACATTTATTGTCATAGCTTGAGGCCCCCTAATTAGTGTGAGACCCTGGACTTCAGTCTGCTAAGCTTATGCCTTAATCCGGGGTTGCGTAAGGCTATTGAATACTACACAAAGTTGGCTAAGACTTATCCATTGGTCAACGTATGACTAAAGTCTGCTGGTAAGGCATTGGATAATATGGTTTTAAGTGCCTGAAGATACTCACATGGACCAATCCTTGCCTACAGAGTTATAAAACAGTTTTTCAATGAAATATATTCTTAATATATTAGATGATTGCCAGGTCATCGATTATTATAAGCTAGAATAGACGTGGTTGAAAAATCAATGACAGACATCTAGTTGCAACCCTTGTTTTCTAAGATATTGAAGTGAAACTTCTATTAATATTTCGAGAGATTTACTTGCTAAACTATCTTTACTAGGCTATCATGACATAGAACATCCTAGACTACCTTTACCACACTTTAATATGTATATAACTTCTCTGTATGAAGTGAAAAAATTGTGCTTTCTCTAAATGTATATTAATAAGTTCACGTTGTAAATGCATGAATGTTAATTCTTCTATGGAATATTTATTTTCTGATGTATTAAACTTTAAATCTACGACTTTTCGATGGCTTATAGATGCCAACACATTACAAATCATATCTGTTCAAACACAACTTAGGTAAGACTACGACGGCTAACGAACTAATTTGTGTGTGTGTGCTACAAGTAATCTGTTATAAACAAAAATGCATGTATAAAGGAATACATGTGTGTGCTCTAAGAATTACGTATCAAACTTACATAATGTCATTCTTGAGTGTTGTATAACAAAAATTGGTCATTTAAACAAAACAATTATTGAGCAACATGTGAACGAAGATAGACTTTGATATGAATGTTAAAACTTTGTGACACGAAGTTAAATGTAAGTATTGATCTGGAAGGAACAAGCAGCAAAATGTACTGAGACTTGGGTCTTCTACGTTATACAACCGTAAAGATGAAAGGATACACAGTCTTCCATTACTGTGAAAGAAAAGGTTTGATGGTAACGCACAAATTTGGCACAGACCTGCAAGACCTTGACAACGGTCAAGAAAACCACGTGGCATGCCACTGCCATTGACAGAGAATTCCCAGCTACCTTGGAAAGCCTTCTAATGGGTTTGAAGTAAAATAAGACTAAATCTCGCATCACAGATTGGCATAAGAATTTAATGTACACATTTTTATATATCATAAAATCTGTGTATTTACTAATCTTAAATGGTCTGTAACTTCTATGCCGTTTTTCAATGATAAGTTAAAATTTTAAAATTAGTTATAGGTATCACTTCAATTTCATCCCTTTAAGTTCAATATTTGTTACGTAAGCATGTCTTGGATACACGCGCATAATGCAAGTATCGTAGTTGATTTTTATCTTTTTCGAATCCTAGTTGTTATTTTTTTTTACATATATTTATATGTATGCAATATGTGTGCTCCAAATTTTGATTTTTTTTGTTATTTCAATGTGTTGTTTGCATTTACCAGATTATGGGTTTACCTTTGAGATATGTTTACGAGGAAAGTGACCTACGTTTTGTGGTTAACGGCTCTATTTTATTTTAGTAAATGATCTTGTTGGTTTCAGTTTGATCAGTGGCGGATTTAAGGTTGTGTGGGCTCTACATCTCGTGTAATTTTACATGCGAGTATCATGATTAATATTCATATCGATGGTTAAGAGTTTTACTTCATGCTATTTGTGAAAGGGTTTATACTTGTTACTTTTCTACGTGTATCTATTAAATTGTAGCATTTTTCTATGTTAGTGGGTTTCAGTTTTGATTATTGTAAACATTTGTAAGGGTGTACTTTAATTTGTAATGTAGAATGTATTCTGTTTATTTTTACATCATTTAACTTGATCATGTAAGTTTGTGAAAGGTTTTTATTTCTGTGAAGGATTCATTTTGATTTGTGAAGTATATCCAGTCTCTTGTTTAAGTTGCAGAACCAAGAAAACATTTCTGGAAGCAAAGATAAAACGGCTGAAACCACTCTATGAAACCAAGTGTATATAGTGTCATGAATCTGTTCTAATCTATCATAAAATGCTCTCTACTCTATTTTGTAGGATCTTGTATCAGACACAAATTATCAATTATCTATTACAGTAATTTTCTACTCATTCCAAGTAGTTTAGTTTCTTATGTCACTAGAAATCTCTGTTAAAGTTGTTCACAACATTGCTGCCAACAGTTGATTTTCTTAAGTTCTACATAATGGTGAAAACACCCATATATATCCTCAAACATAGAACAACAGATGCAAATTTTAATGATATATTGGGATACGATCAGACGGAATTGCAAATGGTATGCTCATAAGTATGGCCCATCAGTGAGAAAGGCAAGCACACATAACTAATATTAAACAATCTGATTCACATCCATATTACACTCTAATTTAGTTCATATGCTATTCAGTGGTTTTTTGGCAAAGATGAGGCATTTCAGCTGACTTGTACAAATCTAACCCCACGCAGGGCCGATTTTATTGTACATGCCTTCTCTCGTAGCATTATTCTACAGGCAAGTTCTGGTTAAAAAACGTTTTTACTGTATATACCTACAGTTTTGTACAAGCCCGCAAGAATTTCCCAACTGGAGAGTCAGTACCCTGACTCCTCCAATAAAGTAATATCATATCTTTCTTATTAAGAACCAAAAAACGTAAACATAAATTTTCAATACTTCGATTGCTCTGAAAAAGTAACAACATATATTTGTTTTAAGAACCAAAACCGTAAACGTAATTTTTTCATTGTAGCTAGTTTCTAACGCATATAACATAAAACCAAATACAATTCAAATAGGTAATATGTTTTCACGATTCTTCTGATGAGCAAAAACATTGATCATCTCTTCCATTTTATTCTCCATCAAATTTTTTTTATTTCCTGTTCAATATTCGACGTAAAGCAGAGAATTATCTTTCAGCAGAACAGGATGTGGCTGGTACAGTGCTGAATATTTGCGCCAATAAGCTGGAAGGAGTTGAGAGATGTCATTCTCATAAATCCATTTTGACAAATTATATCCAGAAAAATAAATGGTGATTTTTTCTTGATCGAAAAGACCAACCACAATTTTTCTTTCTGAAAATAACTGATTCTCATTCAGTTTATAAAAGTCACAAAGAAATTAAATGTCTTCCTCTAGTTACATTATGATAGAAGAGAGACCGCAAAAAATATTTTTATCATTTTCATCGAAATGAAATTGACTTTGCTCTTTATAAGTTTGAACAGTGGAAAAGTAGATGATGTCCCTTACATAAGAGGTTAAACTATCAAAATCTGCAGTAGCAGATGCAAATCCAGCTTCTAAGGCACGTTCTGTTGGTATTCGGCAGCAAGGACGAGGAATGGTCAGTTCTTTGAAACTGATAATTGTTTTTCCTTAATTATTGCTTTTATGTCTGTCCTCAAATTTGTGGCCTCGCTCCATAGCTTCAAGACATTTTCGTTTGTCTCTAGTCATTTAAAATTGTTGCATCAGCAGATTATCTCGCCAAAAAGACATCCATTTTTCCTCATTGAAAGTAAGTTGATAAAGATGAAGTTTCACTCAAAGTGTTTTCCAAGATTAGAAGGGCAAAGATGAATTCTAAGTCGCAGACTGAAACTAAAAGGTCTTTACCCGTGGACAAAGTGCTGAGATCGTTTGAAACAATTTTAAGAAGGGCGAAAACTGTAGCTTCAATACGTTTCTTCAATACAGCTGCTGCAGCATGTCTTAAGGCCCAATAGGTCTCACTTAGACTGAAGTACAATGTTTTTCTCTCCGACAAAAGAATAAATTGATTATATTTTTCCTAGAGTATTCTTCAGTGATTGAGTTTTTCTTTAGGGCTTTTTTTTTAATGGAAAGATAAAGCAAGTGACCAACACAATGGATATAAATTGATTTGAGGTCACAGTTTTGATTAGACTTGGAAGCCCAGCATGTTCATCTTTCATGTTACTGACATTGTCGTATATTTGGCCAACTATCAAAGAAAGATCGAAGCCCTGTTGCACTAAAGTTTCCGTAATCAATCCTAAGAGTTTAAGCCTTCAATGATTTTGCCAAGAAGAAGGCTAAAAACTTTTCTTTAATAACATCTAAAATGTAGCAAAGGCAAAGAGAGTAGCTCGTCGCGACTGACATCCATGGTTTTATTTGCGATGATGAAATTAAAACCACTCGATTTTACTTCATTGGTCACTGCAACCAGATTCAAAATTTCATTTTGAATATCCCAACTCAACCATTGTTTATATCGGCCAAAATCTCTGTGAACTTTTCCTTAACCCATGGAAGCTCCTTACTCCGCAGGTGTTTGTTTGTTTGTTTGTTTGGGAATTTCGCACAAAGCTACTCGAGGGCTATCTGTGCTAGCCGTCCCTAATTTAGCAGTGTAAGACTAGAGGGAAGGCAGCTAGTCATCACCACCCACCGCCAACTCTTGGGCTACTCTTTACCAACGAATAGTGGGATTGACCGTCACATTATACACCCCCACGGCTGGGAGGGCGAGCATGTTCAGCGCGACGCGGGCGCGAACCCGCGACCCTCGGATTACGAGTCGCACGCCTTACGCGCTAGGCCATGCCGGGCCCCACTCCGCAGGTGTAAAAGCAAGAATATTCCCTCAATTTACATCAGAAGAATCACATACATTAAGACAATCTTCATGGTAGCTCCTAACGGCAATGTTTTGCATAGCAAGAAAAAAAAGTGTTTCTATCACTTTTGAAAGATAGTCTATTCAGTTGTACTTCATTTTCCTTTTGATTTTTGGCTTGAATTAGTACAGACCACTGACAAATTTCTGTTGCTTTTGAACGGATTCATGCTATCCTTGAATTTTCACGGCTTACGCTTTTAGCGTGTTTCTGCAATCTTCCTGGTTTTGATCATTTAACAAATGTGAATATCATACAAGATTTTGGAGCAAACTTCTCACAAAGGTAAACAATTGCAGAATCAGAATCCTGATGATAAGATACCCAAGGGAATCATTTATACCACTTAGCTTGAAATGATTCGTGAATCCTGTAGATAATCCGAGATGGGAAATTCTTCAAATTGTGATTGTTGTGGACCAGCAAATTCAAAACCACTAACTTTTTCTGTCGGCTGCTCTTTACGAATAGTTTAATTTTGATCATCTTCTGAATCGTCACTGGATTACCCTGGTTAGGGTAAAATACACAAAAAATGGCGTAAAATTAATGTTTTAAATTTTATTAAATTACTCACAAAATATAAATATATTTTACATCAAAATAAATATTTGATAATAAATTAAGAAAAAATATTTTTATTTTTCCTAAAAACATTTTATCACAAGACATATATCAATTATGAAAACAGAAGAAAAAATTATTCTATTCATTCATTATTCATCCATAACGAGACGTAACGAAAATGGATACATTATATGCAAAAACGGCTCGTTTGGGCTGAGAAAACACTTTTACATAGAAGAGCGAACAACGTTTCGACCTTCTTAGGTCATCGTCAGGTTCACAAAGAAAGAGGTAACTGACCGGAAGCTGACCACATGTTTGAAAGGGGTTGTGTAACTGTGTGTCGAAATGTAGAGGGAGGTATTAGATGTTTGAATATATAATTTTATTTATTTTATTAATATAGGTATAAAGGCGTTCCTTTATATTGTTTTATTTTGGGTTTAAGTTGTTGTATAAGTAAGGCTTTTTTAATTTTGCGTTTGTTTATGTTTGTTTCTTTATTTAGTATTTGAGTGTTTTCTATGGTTATGTTGTGTTTATTTGACTTGCAGTGTTCGAAAACGTGTGAAGGTGACTTTATGTTCTTTGAATCTGGTTTCCATTTTCTACTTGTTTCTCAATATAGAAGTCGTGGCAGTTATCACATTGTATTTTATAAATAATGTTGGTGTGGTGTTTGTCAGTGTAGTTTTTTACATAGTATAGAATCAGTTTTGTGCCTGGTTTTTGAATAAATTTGGTATTAACTTAAATGTCATATTTTGTTACAAGTTTTTGCCAAATGTTGGTTATTTGTTTGCTGATGTCAGGAATATATGGTATACAGCAGTATATGGTTTCGTGGTTTTTTGATTCGTGAGCTGTATTTACTTTAGTTGGTTGATTTTGCTTTCTGTCTAGGTGTGTGCGTATAACGTTTTCTACGGTTTGTGGAGGAAACTTATTGATGTTGGTGAAGTATTGTTTTATTTTGTCTAATTCATCGTTAATTTTATCTGGTGAGCATAGTTTTATGGCTGTGTTTATTTGGTTTCTTAGTATGTTGAGTTTTTTGTTTTGTTTCATGTGCTGAGTCCCAAGGAATGTATAGTCCAGTATGGGTGATTTTTCGGTGGATTTCTGTTTGAAATTGTGTATCAGTTCTTGTACTTTTGAGGTTAAGAAATGATATTTGTTTGTTTTCTTCCTGTTCACATGTGAAGTTGATGTTGGGATGTATAGAGTTAATGTGATTGAAAAAATTAAGTATGTGTTCTGTAGATTTGAATCCCGCAACCGTGTCATCTACATATCTGTACCAGTATAATGGTGGATGTAATGCTGTGTTAATTGCTTGTGTTTCAACTTGTGTCATAAAAATATTGGCTAGAACTGGTGATACTGGGTTGCCCATGCTTAGGCCATTTGTTTGTATATAGTTTTGGTTGTTGAACATGAAGTTTGTCTTTATCGTGGTGAATTCTATGAGGGTTGCTAACTGGTTACTGGGAATTTCTATAGTTGGGTTAGGGTCTCGGATATAGAGTTCTAAGGCTATCTTGCAGGCTTCAGTGGTTGGAACTTCTGTAAAGAGGGATATAACATCGAAACTGGCCATTAAGGCTTTATGATTAAGTTGATTTAGATTAGACTTGAAATTAAAAGAGTCTTTGATAAATGAGCTGGCTGATGTTACATATTTGGAGAATGCCCATGCTATGTATTTACCCAAGGTTGTAATTAAACGATTCATATGTGGACATTATTGGTCGTAATGGACAATCTGGTTTATGAGGTTTGGGGATGCCGTATATTTGCGGTGTGCGTGAGTCGGTTTTACGTAGGTAGGAATAAAGTGTTTGTGAAATTGTGTTGGCTTTTTTCATTTGTAGTAGTAATTTGTTCAGTTGCGTCTCGTGTGTCTTTGTTGGATTTGTGTGTATTGGTTTAAATTTGTTCGTGTCTGATAGGATGTTATTCGTTTTTTGGATGTATTCATTCGTGTTCATTATGACTATAGCGTTACCTTTATCTGCTTTTAGAATTTTATGTTTTTGTCTTGTTTTAGGTTTTAATGCAATTAATGTCTCTTTTGTAAGGTTGTTTTCAGTTTTCTGTTTTGTGAAATTATGTTGATGGTTTTGTGAGAAAATTCTTTGAAAAAATCGTTTAAGATGTTGTTTTTAGGTGTTTCTGGAAAATATAAATTTGTAATTTTACCTGGGAAGTTTGGCTGTTGGATGTCAATAAAATTATCTAAGTTGTCTTCTTTTTGTTGGTTGTTTCCTTGTTTTTGTTCTCTGTAGAAAGTATCACAAGTCTCCTGGCTAGGTCTTCTAAACATGTTTTGATTTCTATGGTTGGAATGTACCTAGGTGCTATAGCGAAGTTGAGTCCTTTGTTAAGTAGTTGTTTCTCGTCTGTGTTTAATTGACGGTCAGATCTGTTAATTATGAGGTTAGTCAACGGTTTGTCGTTTTGGTGTCTTTTCTGTTGTTTGCATCTTAGTTTTTCTAGTTTTTTGTTGTGGCAGATCTTTTGTCTCTGTCGTTTTAGTATTGATTTGGTTTATGTTTCGTTGTATAAGTCCGTAAATCTCTGGTTTAATGCAGCATGCCAGTTGATGGTCTAGATTCATTTTTTGTTTTTGTAAGTCATGTAGTTCTTTGTATTTTGTGTTCAACATGGCTTTCAGTAGTTTTTTCTGTAAATTTTGGATAATGTTTGTGTATGTATTAAAATTTTTTGAAAGTTTTACCTTTACAAAATTAGGGGTTAGTTGTTCTTTTCTACATTGTTGAATAAAATAAATGTCATTTCTTCTATTAATAATTCGTTGGTTTAAATTCCTTAGTTTCTTAACGATCGTGTGAGCGTGTACTGTTAATAGTGATGTACGGTATGCTAGTTCAGACATAATGGTAACAGGTAAGTACAAATACACAGAGAAAAACACAAAAAACTTACACTTCTCGTACAGTCGCCGTGATGAAATAATGATCAGTGATGACGAGAAACCCACAAACAAGTGGGTTTCTCCTCACTGAAAATGGATACAGAATTACGTTGGTCATTGTATCATTTCGCTTAATCCACTGTTCAATTGTTTACTGACATGTATGCGCTCGCGCTACGAATGTAAGTTAATAAGTTAAGAAAAAAACTAAAGCCAAATCTTAATCTTGATATTCGTACATATTTTTCAGTTTCTCTTTCCGTTCCATATTTTTTCTTTCCTTCAATCTTCTTCTGAAAACATGTGGTATTCTCCAAAGTGGGGAGTCAAATGATCCCCTGACCCCCATGCCTTGCAGTCATGGTTTTATACCAGTTAAGTGATAATTTTTTATATTAATTATAATTATCTAGACTCTTAAAAGTGAATTTTACAAAATTGAACCGAATATTTTATTGAAAAACTTTATCAAAAACCAATTTATTTATCACGTACAACGTTAATCATAACAAAATAAAATTAACACAATGGGTACATAACTCAGCAGACAAGGTTGACCAAACCTTAAAATGCCATTTGTCTCTTTTTTTTCTAGGCTACAAAGTGGTCTAGAACATTATCTTCTGCTATACAAATGTTTCGATCAACAACCAATCCATTAACTGTTTTGCTCCTATCATATTCTATAGCTGTGTTTTGAGGCACTTCAAACAGCTAAAAGATGACTCAATTTTACATGTTGTGAATGAAAAAATAAATAAAATCACTACGACTTATGAACTGACGAACAAAGAATTACGTGTACTTCTCAAGGTAGTTTTAATATCATCCCAAAGGAGAGTTCACTGCTTGTGTTGGCACATCCACTTTGTTTTGACTCCTAAATTACAGTCTTGATTTTTATTTCATACCTAACCTTTCCTTGCAAAACATTTGCCATTAAACAAAGATAATATCGTTAAAATTTCTTAAGTCACATCACGTCTAAAGGAATGGTAACTTTCATAAGATGTATATTTCATTAAACAAAGAACATTGTAAATTATTCCATTTGACAAAACTACCATGCCATTTCAAAAGCTTTTAAAAAGAAGCAAGCTATAAAAAATGGTGAGTATAACATGATGAGGCTAATGCTAACCATGAATTTATTTATTTATTCTTTATCAAAGCCATTTTGCAAGGAATTTGTATTTACACTTTATACGTATATGAAAAATATCTTCTATATAAAAATGTAAAATTAGTTACAAAATTGTGCTTGTTCTAATCTGGTATTTGTTTCTGTTTAATTTTAATAACTGTTCAACAATACTGTATACAACATTTACCTTTCATTGATATTAAGCCTTATAATATGCTAATGTAACTGTAATTAAAAGAACTATGTTTCCCAGTCAGTGCATGTGTGTATGCATGTTAGCTCATATGGAAACCCAATATTCCTATTGGCTAATGGTGCAATGGTATTTTCACATCTATAAGAGTGCTTAAGTGAAGGATCTTTAATGTGCATTTTATATACAAATGCAAAAGTAAAATATTGATAACATTAACTTTAAAGGCAATTATTTCAGTAACATAAACAAACATGCAAAAAAAACACTAAGTTAAATTTTAATATTTTCTGCAGCTTATAAATAATGCTATACCATTACATCTCAATACAAAGTCCACAGGCATTTAAAAATGACAGATATTTATAAAGTTTAAATATGCTTTATAAGTAAAGACCATGTTTACCTGTTATATAATCTATGACAATTAGCTTTAATAATCACTACCATAACTTCATTCATTTCTGATGCTCTACCCTTAACACTCTGTGCAATAGAAAATAATTACACGTTTCAGATGATATATAAATGTGATTTAGATGTGTACACACAAGAAATGTACGAAAAAAATGATAGGTGGTTGTTTTTTCATTTATGTCAGCTACATAACAATTAAAAAATATACCATTTTCACACACATATATGTATATAGTAAGTACTCCACTTAATAATACTGAATATGTGAAAAAAGTCTTTAGGTTTTGACTCATATGGCATGTCATACATTTTGTATGCAGGAGTCCAAGTATCAGCTTTGTTTATATACTAAACAAGGTTTCAATAGTCAAATACAAACATCACATGTAATGCTTAGTGTATCTTTCAGTAGTACATTGAAAAAATAGAGAAAAACTTTAATCAGTGATGTTGAGAAAACCCACTTGTAGAGAAATATATATGCAAAAACGGCTCGTTTTACGTAAAATATTTTCTCAACCCAAACAAGCCGTTTTTGCATATATAGAGAAAAACTTTCTTTGCCCTCAATCTTTGACTACAGGCGTAAAGATCCTGTTTAATTCACTTTTTTTTCAAATTATGAAAATTAACGTTTATATAATTTAGTACCTTTTGCGAAAAAAAAACTGAATTAATGTTTATATAATTTAGTACCTTTGCACTGAAAAAACTAAATTTTCATATCATTTAGTACCTCAGGATTGAAAAAACTGAATTAACTTTAATGTAATTTAGCACCTCAGCAATGAAAAAGCTGAATGAAATACAAAAAAAATAAAGCAATAATTGTTTTAAATTTGACAATACTGCTAAAATGACCTAAGATTGTACCAAATCTGAAATATTGTCACTTTTATAAAGCATACATCCTGTTAATGGAAAATATAGATTTCATTATTTTTCCATCTGGCCACTTGAAAAATTGTATAATAAGCAAATTATAAAACAAATTGGTGAATATATCCTGATAAATCTAATACCAATCATACATTTATCTATATTTAAATCAAAGTTTACATTTTTATTAGAGACTTTTACTTCACTCTTATTAACTCTTGAATAAAAGGACACTTGATTTTGGTTTTTGAACTTAAATACTAATCATATTTTTTAACTACAATATCCGACATATTTCATATCAAAAGTTTATACAAGTTATATTAAAGTTTTACAAATCACCTTATGGTACCATTTATATAATTGAAAATGTAAAATCCATTGCTTGCACTGGCATATTTACTTTGTCTGGTTTCCTTTATGATGGACTCATTTTAACTTCATAGCATGGTTTCAGAAAATAACTTCCCATGAGTGTGAAAATAAACTTAAACATGGTCTACAATATTCATCAATTAATTTGATTTGATGAAGAACTGTGAAGAAGGTAACATGTTTTCCATGAAGTAAATTTAAATTACTTTAAGTAAAACGTATATGAGTGCATTATACCCTAACTATATTTTTTACTGGTGGTAATATGAGAACAATATTTATCAAGATATAATACAGTGATAAAAAATATCCTATAAATGATAGAATCCAATAAGATTAGGTTTCATAACTAATTATCACAATCTTGTCTACTTGTGCTCAATGGCTCAACTGTTTGTTTTTATTGTAATCAATATAAAACCAGGATACAGGAACAATTAAATACTATATCATTAATTAAACTCCAAAGTATATCTAATGTAAAAATACAAAGCAAAATTGAAAACATTAAATGATTCACAAACAAAGCTGACAGCATACAGTATTACTTGTAATTTTTTGTAGTTATGCTAGAATAAAATTAAATATACAAAAACCAATGCTTAAGTACATTATCTTATCCCAGAGAAGAATATAATTTTACTGTTCAGTAGAATGTTTTACTAATGTTAATTTTATAATCTGAAGGAGAAAAAAAAGAAGAAAAAAAAGCAGGAAATTATACAGGTTCTAAAAGGATATTGAATTATCACCTATGTCATACAATCCACAGCAATTACCTTCACTTATGGAGTTGTCTTGTACACACAATTCAGTCTTATATTAGGTTTATCACAAAAATAACCTGAAGGATGTAGCCGTGAACTGCTATTCTTACACACTTTGGTAATGGCTTAAAAAAACTGGTTTTATGTAAGTATACACACGTATTCATTTGATTGCATACCAAGTGTTTACTTTCTTCCATCATCTAAGGCTTTTTCTAAATCTTGCATACTAATATCCTCTACATTAGTTGTACTTTTCCCAGTTTCAGAAGTCTGGTGCCAATGTTTAGTCTTCCCTTTACCTCGAGATGATGGTGCTCCACGGTGGAACCCTCTGGAACTTCCAAAGCCAAAACATATTGTTTTTGGAACTCTATAGAAAATCAAAATCACTGCATTAAAAAACAAAACACAACAAACTGAATATGTAACTCACGCTTTTATGACAGTTTATGGTCAATGGATGATAATCAAATGGTAAACACATACCATAAATTGATGGGTAGGGCAGTCATCAGAAATGGGATTTCTGTATGATCTGTTACTTCATTCATACAAACACACATTCCAGAAATCGTGCCCAATATGAGATTTTATTTAAAATAAAAAGCTAAAATAATTACCCATAAGATTCATACATTATTTCCAATTTCACTAATAGAGCACAGTCACTGTTGTTAGCATTTTGGATAAGACTAGTAGTTCTTGTATTAAAAATTATTAAAGTTTCTAAGGCTGAACACACACAATTTTCAGAATTATTAAGTTTACACTGCTAGAAAAAAAAAGTAATTTTAGAAAAGATAACCTTGAAGTTTGCCTAACTTTTCATTAACATATAATTTTTTATAAGTGATATTTCATACATTTGAAACTATCTGAACTAAAACTTCATGAATTACAGATTGAAATGTTCCTTTTGATCTAAGGACTTATTTTGAGCTGTAAAAAACATTAAATAATCACTTCACCAAGTACCTAAATCAACTAGCTAAAAACTTTTATTAAATATAAAAATGATCCTAACCTGGTCTGATATTTAATTGGTTCTTCTCCACCTGGTTTATCCACTTTATTGGATTTATTTCTATTGTTTAAGTCTTTTACTTTGTAACACACCTCATTCGTTTCCATGACGTCTTTGGTAGTGCTATAATCAGTGGTTCTTATTTAAAAATCTCTCATAAGATGCTAAGTAATTAAACTCACTTTTATGTAGGTTTAACCATGCACATTTTTATGAAATGTTTCAGGCAAACACTTATAAATTCTTAAAGTATAATTGAAACTATATATGTAAGTCCATCTACCAAATTTTCACATGCAATACTTAAATGTAAAACCACACTTTTTTAAGACTAAACATTTTTAAGTTTCAATAATTCTACATGAATGGATTAAAATTATTGAATAAACTAAAAAACAATGTAATAATTTCAATAAAAAACAATTTATAATATAACAATGTACAGTACTCTTCGTATATTCAAGCTACAGAAATTATTTTTTGGTATTTAGATGCATTTGTCTCTCAGTGAGTTTACAGACTTACACCACTACAAACCAGATTTTGAGTTTCCATGGTAAACAGAACATTATGTGCTAAATAACAATGATTTTGTTTTGTTTTTTATAAATGGCTTTGACACACTTCAGAAAATGATACATAAAGCATGGTTACATCAGTTTAAGCTTCTTGTACAGTGAATGCCTGTAATACATAGGTAATTCAACATACAAGATTAATGGTTTAAGTAAAGAACTGTAAAAAGTAAAGCTTCATTAATAAAGAAATTTTAATTGTTGGTTTGTTTTTGAATTTTGCACAAATCTACACGAGGGCTATCTGCTCTAGCCGTCCCTAATTTAGCAGTGTAAGACTAGAAAGAAGGCAGCTAGTCATCACCACCCACTACCAACTCTTGGGTTATTCTTTTATCAATGAATAGTGTGATTGACTATAACATTATAATGCCCCTACGACTGAAAGGGCAAGCATGTTTGGTGTGATGGGGATTTGAATCTATAACCCTTGGATTACCAACTGAGTGCCTTTACCACCTGGCCATGTTGGGCCAAGAAATTTTGAAGTCACATCTTATGCCTGTATCTTTAACACTAAACCTCTGTTGTCAGGCCTACTGAAAATTATTGAACATTTAGACAGAATTACAAAACATACCAGTATAGATGCATATGTGGAATTCTGTAGCTTAAAATTCAAGTGAAAACAGTGTTGTGGGAACTGAAGTTAGCATATACTTGTAGCATACTTTGTAGTCACAGTGTAAAAAAGTTACAAAATTTGAAGTTTCTTTAGAGATATTAGTGCACTTTTAAATGTATAGCCATAAATACTTTTCACATGTGTTCTTTACAACTGAAGTATAATAATGCACATATTAAATCACAATTTCCTAATGGTATAGTGTATTTCATATATTACACTTACATGTATTAGAACCTAATAAATACTAATATATATTTATATATATAATAGTCAACAACTACCAACTTATTCAAGCACTTACTTAGACCAAAAAGGCTAAATGTAAACACACGCTAAAAAACACGTCTTGTCAGAAAATTGAAAACTGAAAATGACCTAACTAGGCCTCACAATTCTGAACTTGATTTCGATCTATGAGAAACACTTTCTTTCCTATGTACTGTAATATCATAATTCAAATGAAATACAAAATGCAGTAATTAAGCTTTTTGTAATCATTAAAAGAAAATTATGACAGTAGTTGAAGTGGAAGTTATTCAGAAATACAGTTTCTTTCAGCAACATATCACCAAGCTAAGCTTTTATCACTTTGTCAAGATCTCTATGCAAGTCTTCTCTGAACTGGAAGTCACATGAGTTTATAAACTTCAAAATAATGCAAGAATTGCTTTTTTATATAAAACGGCTCATTTTGGTTAAGAAAATTTTTTAAGTAGAGCCGTTTTTACATAAATATTTTTCTCTACAAGTGGGTTTTCTCGACATCACTGATTAAGAATTGCTTTTATCAAGTGTTTAGATAAAAAGTGCATGACTTCTAAAAACCACTGTATCAGAAAAATACATAACATCATGAAAATCAAGGTGGAAAAACAAGATTATCTAAAATCAATAACTGACACTTTTTTTGAATTCACAAGGTTTACTGGTTTCTAATTAAGCACAAAGCTACACAATAAGATATCTGTGCTGTTCCTATCAGAGGTATCAAAACCTGGTTTATAGTATTGTAAATCCACAGACATACCACTTTACCATACTGAACTGAGAAAAATAAATTCAAGATATTCATAAATACTAACTTTTCATTTAGTGAATGCTGAAATCAACCCTAAATCACAATTTGTATGAATAATTTAAATGTATAAACTTTTTTTACCGAATAAATCTCAAATTTTAGAAGTTAAAAATAAAAGCTTTAATTTTATGGTGTAATTTTCCTCTCAGGTAACAGAAGCACTAGATATCATAGGGTTAACCTTTATTACTTCTAAAACTGATCTCTGATACACATACAACATGTGAAAGAACATCAGTATATTATTTTAGGACATTAAATTAAATGTCTTCAGGAGATGTCCAACATAAATAAAAAAAACTCTAACAAAGGGCTTAAATAAGAAAACTTAAGGCTGACAATTGCAATTTCAAAACTTATTTTAATGAACATAATGCTATGTATAACCTAAATATCTTGATTTTGTACATTTTTTAAATGGGCACACATCTTTTATGATACTATTATTTTTAATTTAGAATTTTATAATTAATATTAAAACAAAATGATAGCTTGATACCTCTGTGTTGTTTTCTGTTTAACGGTACTGAATCTAAAATCTGCAGGATACTTGTGTTCTTTTATCAAGTGTTCTTTCCTTTCTTGAGGCTCCTTGAACTTCAACATACAGCCTTCCACCAAACATTCAAATAATGGCTATAACAACACAGTAAAGAAGCAACTGTTTTCACAATAGTTTCAAGTGACAAGATAAAGATGTGTTAAAAAGGATTACAGTGCAATATAACATTGTATTTTCAAAAGAAAAGTAAGACACAACTAACAGTTTATACAGCAACATAAATATTCACACTGTGTGGATTGCACTATTATGTTCTAGTCATTTAATTGGTATAAAGAGATGTTTAAATATTATAATTCTATGCAATTCCTAACAACATTACTTTGTGTTGATGTGTAAAGACAATACTCCTTTCTAATTTTAAAGATTTTTCTAATGTGAAAGTGTTTCGATTGATACCTCCTCACACAGTTCAGCCACCTTCTTCATGTGCCTGTCTAAGAGAGATGTGTGTCAATAGTCTTGAAGCAACTTCCACCTAATTTCACGTCTTAATGTGAAGTATGATGTTATAAAGCAGCCAAAGTTCTCCACTCATAGAAAGGTGACAAAAACTGTAACTTCTTGTACACAGTTGTACGTGTGATAACTTCAACCTTTGATGGTACAAGAGAAGAATTTGCACCAGAAGTGGGGAGGAAAGATATGGAAGTGCAGAGAGGAATCTACTGTAAATACACTTCATAAACTTAGAGAATGATAACCCACCTTTCCACACATTTCAGCTAGAATACCATGTTAAAGTGGTGGAAGGGGCCAGTGTAAACTTTTACCTAGATTAACACCCTTCAAAAAGTGCCTGAAGGAATGTGGCACCTGAAGACAAGGGTTCCATAAAGGCACAGGACTGCCTCTTGTCTTCATCAGGATATACTCTTCACCTGGTACATAAAGGAAGAAGAAGTGAGTTCCACACATCACAATGACAGAGAAAATGAGAACATGACTGTCTGAGCATTTTTACACAAGTGATCGGTGAGCCAATATGTGTACAATAACTCTCTCATTTATCTGAGGGAGATAATTAGATAGAATGATGTAAATTGGTTGCTATTTTCCCAATGGCTTAGTGTTATAAAGGGAGGACGTGTAAACTAATTTTAGGACACCCAAAGAAAAACTAACCTAATATAAGACATAGGAAACAAGCAAATAAATATAGAAAACTTATGTTTAAGTGTTTTTAGAAAGTCTGGCACAAACATAATCACAGGGAATATTACATGGTAATGACCGACAAAACATATGTGTGATTGAAGCCAAGGGAAGTGTGGCCAGGCTGGTTTTGACCTGACTTCTCCCAAGAGTGGAAAAATACTTGCTTGGTGCACCTACTTGTTGTCATTACACAGAATAGGTCTAGGTGTGCAGTTTAAATTTTTCATTTTTGGCATGTGCCACAAAAAATGTTAAAAACTATATTTAACCAATGTATTTTGGATATTTTCCTTTAATTTCTTGAGAAACAACTTTATACTGGATCAACAGAATTACTGGAGAGTTACTGCAGTGTAGTTGGGACATGTTCAGACCACACTATTTGCTCACCTCAGCTCTACTGAATAGACTCCAGATGCAGGAGGAGAACAGATCAAGTATATATGTATTGTGCACTCACCTCAACTGAACTGAACATGCACAGATTCCAAGAGAAAGGCACAAATGGTACAAGTTATGGCTTAGAGGGGTGATAGTGTTATCACTGTCCTAATTTTTACTGTATTGTGATAAGCCAACTAGCAAGGGTTCTCCACGGTCCACCACGTCAATGGAAAGGATCTCTAATGCTTCACTCAACAAAGGAATGGAGCATTTATATTGAAGACACACAGAGAAATGTCTAGGTTTCATCAAACCTCTAGCAGGATAGGTCGTTTACTGAGAACATTTTTAAAAGCCAGCAGGTACAAGCTAAAGAAGTGGACAGAAAATTTCCTTGCTGCTGGCTTTCTACACGATAGTCCATGGAATAGGTGTAATCTGAATTCAACAATTGAATAAATATGTATCCATGAGGATACCTTAAGTGGTCTTGCAGGGTGGATGATATAGACACTTTTTATTATCCTGACTTGCTGAGGACTTTGAGTAAGTATAATATGGAAAGGCAGCACCAACTACCTGGTGGGATATTGTGAAATTAAAAAAAAAAAGAGCTTTGAAAGAAAAATAGTATGTATTCTTCTCAGAGATAATGGGGTGACTGAACAATGGCAACCAGTGGAAATCAAAGACTATCAGGAAATAAAACATTACAAGATGTAGAGATGGAGATGAATGTATGGAGAGTTGTTCATATGTCTGTTCACAGAATCACATCCTGGGATCAGTGAAGGATGGATATAAGGGAATAAGATATATGACAAATTGAATGCAAAGAAATACAAAATACCATGCTGACACCCACGACCCATGGTGAATATATTAGTTGGAGTCATTGATTTACCTATCCAGTAAAGGAAGGAGGAGATGAGTAGGGATAGACAATAGCAGAGAAGTAGATGACAAGGCACCTTGAACAGCCCAAACAGGATCCAGGTGGAAATCCAGGTCCAAACAGTCAAATCAATGAAAGACAAAGAAAATAGGAAAGAAGTATGATTATCCTTCCAAACAATCAAAGTCTTTAAGGATGAAAGTCTGGTCCAGGGAGAGGAGTATATAACTTCAGTAGAAGAGGTTGAGAGAAGTATCCATAGTATAGGTATTTGGCCTTCAGTAATCATAAGTGCAAGACAAAAGAAAGATGGTACAAAAAATCAAAAAGTTAGAAGCTCAAATGGTGTAGATATGAGATTATGCAAAACCCCATTAAGGTCTCAGTCAGGCATATGAATTGGGCAAGGAGAAGAGAAGATAATGAAAGAAGAAATGAGAGTGTAGTATCCAGATAGATAAAATGTCATGAACAAAACATCTTGATGACTGGTAAAGGCAAAGACCAACAAACTAAAAAGAGGCAGATAAGTGATTTACTTTATCATAGTCAGTAGGAAGGAGGAAAGTAGCACTAAAAGGACTGTCGCAGTCATTGTTAGACAAAGACAGTGAAAGGGCAAGAAGAATGACACACAATTAGAAAATGCACCTGAACAGGAGATGGATCAGGCACATCCCATGCATGGGGATAAAGGGAAGATATTCATAAATGCAAAAAAGATGCAAGAGGGTGTAGCAAAAGAGAAGGGATACTGGGGAGAGGAAGGGAGTCTGAATGTTCAGTGGACCAAGGGTGAGATGGTCAGAGGGCACCAACAACAGGACTTGACAAGGAAAGTAATGTGTAAAGTTTAGGGCCTGAGGGATAAGATAAATAACAGAGTAGGCATATAGAAAGAGGAGAAACAAGGCCTAAATGAGAAAACTGACAACAATAGCTGAAGGATAAGGAATATGGGAACAGAAGAGTAAAAGCACAGAGTTGAGAAAGGTGGCAAAATGGAACCATGAAGGGCATATTTAACAAAGAATAAATCCTATAAAAAACCTGGAATGTATTGATAATTCTGTTGAGAGAATGCTGACTAGTCCAAGAGAGATAACCCATCAAGAAGATTTGAAGTCTCCAGAAAATGACAGGCAATAGGACAAATCTGATGTTAAAGGGCTCAGAAGAGTATGTTTCATTCCTTACAGCAGAGAATCCAAAAATTGATGCTTCACGGATCAAGAGTGCGAGAAACAACCATATAATTGATTGATTAAAACATGACCAAGTGATCCCCCAATATGGACAGAAATGGAAACATGCTCAATTAATATTTAAAAGGTCAAGCAATGTGATGTTGAGCAAATGTTGGAAGCCCTGTTCTTATCCAGATATATGCCTGAATCAAAGAGAGGGAGGCACTGATGAAGAATGAGATCCAGTTTTAGAGGTGGTAAGGGAATGCTGCAAGTAGTATGAGCACAGTCTAATCATCATAATAATTCCTCAAGGAGAAGTTCACAAAGAAAGACAATACACCTCAATAAAGAAACACCTGGGTCTGCAAGATCCATAGTTGGAGATATGAGTGCATGTCTCAAAGAAATAAAGGATTCAAGAGAAGTAAGAGTCCCTAAAAGTAAAAGAAACTCTTACACAAGAAATAAATCACCTGGTTACCAGATATGACATAGCTCACAGGCAAAAAGGAGAAGACTGAAAATACTTGAGACAAGAAATGAAGAAAATGTCCAAAACTACCAAACATTGGGCATAATAAAGGACTTAGGTCCCAGGGTCTCTTCCCCAAATAAGAAGACACCTATAAAAAAGGGAGAAAACCACCAAAGAATGAATAAACAGAAGTATTGAGTTGGTTGATTTAGTGTTTTATGGCACAAAGCAGCTAGGCTGTCTGCACCAAACATCTGGAAAAAAGTTAAAATTAAAGTAAAACAAAATGAAGTTTAGAAAGAAACTTAAATAGCATAAAACCAATGTTTACATCTAGTCTACAATGTTAAGAGAAAAACTACAGTAATACAAGTTGTAAAGGACTTTCTGTAGCATAATTGTAATTATCATAACTCTCCAGGAAGACTAATGGGTAAGAACAAAAAACCACCATCAGTTGCCTGAAGTTGGCCTTTCCAGTACTGGTTCCAAGTTATTTGATGTTATGGCCACTTTCAAAAAGTAATAAAAGTTTTAAAAGACTTGTAACAAAATTTTAATAACAACTCACCAGGATGACTAATGGGTAGTTCAAACAGCAGTGCCAGCCACCTGAAGTTGGCCTTTCCAGACCTGGTTTTGAGTTATTTAATGTTACAGCCATTTTCTAATTTCAAATCAAACCAGATGGACTGTGATTCTTAAAAGGGAATCACATTAAAAAAGGTCTAATACATAAATTAAAAACCTTAAATGGCATTAAAATGATTAATGGCCTTTAAAAAACTAAAAACATTTTCAAGATGGACAGTGTCACCATCACCAATATCACTGTCTAATGTTATGGACAAACCCTGGGACAGAATGTCTTTAAAATGGTGCCATCGTTGAGAGTCATAACAGCAGCAAGACAGTAAAATGTGGCTTATTGTGACCTGAGTATTACACAGACAACAAATTGGTGCATCAGTCCCAGACAAAAGAAAACAACAAATTAAAAAACTGTGACCAATGCATAGTCCAGTTAGAACAACTTTCTCTTTCTGATCCTTAGTGAAGCATTTATTGGCCAAAGTCCAATACAGGGTTTTATTTAGAAAAGCTTATTTTCACGTCACTCACTCCAAATTGACTGCCAACTGATATGGAGCCGAGCCTTGAATACAGGACCATAGTTCCATGTACAGAACAAGCGCTGCAGTGACAGTGCCAGAGCAGACAGATTTAGCTGCAGTTTCAGAGAGCCCGTTCTTGCAAATACTAACGTGGCCTGGTATCCATAAAAATTGGATACAAGTAGATGTTAAACAAAAAAATGAACCAGTCGGTTTTGAATATCGGCGAGAACAGAGTGAGAACTAAGGTGAAGTAATTCCAGGGCCAGTAGAGAACTAAGTGAGTCAGTATAAATAGTGCAGTTTTAGCACTGCTTAGCTTCTATGTGATCCAGGGCAAGAGAAATGGCGTACAGTTCAGCAGTGAACACAAAAGCTATAGAGAGGATTCTACGCACAACCACTGAACTACAACAAACCATGGCAGAGCTCACACAGTCACCTGATTTTGAACCATGTGTATAAATAGGAATGAAAGGATGGTTTGAAAGATGTTCAGCAAATTGATTGATTTATTTAGTGTTTTATGACACAAAGCAGCTAGGCTATCTGCATCAAATGTCCGGTAAAAAAGGTAAAAATAAAATAAATGTAGTAAAATACATAAAAGGAAATGAAGGTAAAACAAAACATCATTGAAAAACAGAAAAAGCATAAAACTAATGTTGACACCGAGTCTACAATGTTAAGAGAGAAAGCACAGTAAGAGAAGTTGTAAAGGACTTTCTCTAGCAAAATGGTAATGATCATTTCCTGCCAGGAAGACTAACAGGTAAGTACAAGAACCACCGTCAGTCACCTGAAGTTGGCGTTTTCAGTCCTGGTTCCGGGTTATGTTGTCATAACAGCCATTATTAAAAGGTAAAATAATAAAAGTGTTAAAAGACATATAGCAAAATCATAATAAAAATTAGCCAGATGTCCCGTAAAAAGGTAAAAGTAAAGTAAATGTAGTAAAATTCGTAAAAGGAAATGAAGGTAAAAACAAGACAGCAATTAAAAACAGAAAATCGCATAAAACCAATGTTGACATCCAGTCTACAAAGTTGTAAAGGACTTCCTTTAGCAGAATGGTAATGATCATAACCTGCCAGGTAGACTAACAGGTAAGTACAAGAGCCACCATCAGAGACCTGAAGTTGGTCTTTCCAGTCCTGGTTCCAGGTTATGTGTCATTGTGGCCAGTACCAAAAGGTAATGTAACAAAAGTGTTAAAAGACATGCAGCAAAATCGTAATAACAACTTACCAGGACAATTAACGAGTAGTTCAAACAGCAGCGTTAGTCACCTGAAGTTGGCCTTTCCAGTCCTGGTGTCTAGTTATATAATGTTCTGGCCATTTTCCAATTTCAAATTGAACTAGAGAGATTGAGACTCTGTAAATGGAACCACAATTAAAAAGGTGTAATGAATAAATATCCAACACTTAAATGACATTAAAAAGATTAATGGCCATTAAAAAACTAAAAACTTTATCAAGGTGGGCAGTGTCACCAACACCAATAACACTGTCCATTGTTATGGACAAACCCTGGGACAGAACATGTTTAAAATAGTGCCATCGTTGAGAGTCATAACGATGACAAGAAAGTAAAATGTGGCTTAAGTGATTTGAGTGTTACACAAACCTCACACAAGTGCATCAGTTCCAGATTCAAGAAAACAATGAGTTAAAAAACTGTGACCCATGCGTAGTCTAGTTAGAACAATTTCCTCCTTCTGAACCTTATGGAAGCTAGATGGCCAATATAGGGTTTTATTTGAAAAAGCTTGTTGTCTCGTTGCTCACTCTAAGTGGACTGCCAGCTGGCACGGAGCCGAGCCTTGAATACAGGACCATAGTCCATGTACGGAATGGGTGCAGTGGTGATAGTGCCAGAGCAGATAGATTTAGTTGCCATGTCTGCAAGCTCATTCCCATGAATACCAACATGGCCTGGTATCCAGAAAAACTGGATAGAAGTAGATGTTAATGAGAAATGGGCCAGTCAGTTTTGAATATCAGCGAGAACAGGGTGTGAGCCAACGTTAAAAGATTTCAAAGCCAGTAGAGAACTAAGTGAGTCAGTATATATAGTGCAGTCGGAGTACCACTCAGCTTCAATATGATCCAGGGCAAGAGATACAGCATACAGTTCAGCAGTGAACACAGAAGCTGTAGAGGGGATTCTGCGCGCAACCACCGAACCGCAATAAAACATGGCAGAGCCCACAGAATTACCTAATTTGGAACCATCCCTATAAATTGGAATGGAATGATTTTTTGAAAGATGTTCAGTAAATAAACGACGGTGCTTCCAATCTGAAGTATCTGCCTTTTTCAGATGACTTAAAGAAAGGTCACATTTGGGGGCTGTAATAAGCCATGGGGGGATGGGCTGACCAGTGGATTCTGCAATGTTATCCATGGACAGACCCAATTCATCCAATTGTGCCTGGATGAGAAGGCCAAAAGGAGCAAGGGCAAATCGTCTGTTCTGAAAAAGTAAGGCCCACTGAGGAAGGAAAACACATCTCCAGGTGGAATGCTTTGGTAAGGAACAAAGTTTCGAAAAATATAGTAAAGACAGTTGCAGAGGAGATTCATGAGATTCTACATATAAACTTTGAGCTGGGGAGGTGCAGAAAGCTCCAGTGCAGAGTCAAAGTCCTTGATGATGAATGGAGTCCAGCATCTTTGAGGCCGAGGGTCTGACAGAGCCATAGACCATTGATCCACAGTCGAATTTTGATCGAATAAGAGCATGATATATCTTTAACACAGAACATCGATCCTCTCCTCAACTACTAGTAGAGAGGACACGGAGGATGTTCAGTGCTCTTGTGCATTTGACCCATAGCTGCTTTTAGTGTGGTATAAAGGTCAGCTCATGGTCAAAGATAAGCCCCAAGAACTTGGTCTCAGGGAACTGGTGGTAGAAGATATGCTAGTTGTGAACTTAATCCAAGATTCATTCTGGCTTTGACATCTTATCCACCTAGCATGTGCACTGGCCCGTTGTAAAGTGATGTGGTTCGAAAGTGTGGGATATCTACGGAAAGTATTCCAGGCACCTCAGGTGGGATGCTTTGGTAAGGAACAAAGTTTTGAAGCATATAGTAAAGACAGTTGCAAATGGCAGAGGTGCAAAGAAGGTTCATGAGACTATTTATAAGTTATGAACTGGGTAAATGTGGAAAGCCCCAGTGCAGAGTTGAAGTCCTTCATGATTAATAGGGTCTAGCATCTTTAAGGCCGATTGTCTGGCAGAGCCATAGACCAGTGATCCATAGTCGAGTTTCAATCAAATAAGAGCACACTATATATCCAGCATAGAACATCGATCTGCTCTCCAAGTGGTGGAAGAGAGGACATGAAGGATGTTCAGTGTTCTTGTACATTTGATCCATAGCTGCTTGATGTATGGAAAAAGGTCAGCTGATGGTTAAAGATAAGCCCCAAGAACTTTGTCTGAGGGACCACAGGCAGCACAACTTCACGAATTCAGAGTTCAGGATCAGAGTGAAGACCCAATTGGTGGCAAAAGTTAATGCCATTTGCTGTGGTCCACTTCAGTAAATGATTGAGGGCAGTCTGTAGCTGCTGCTCAATAACCTCATGTTCAACGACTGACATAAGATGTGAAAGTCGTCAACATAGAGTCTGTTTGCAACAGTGGGAGGGAGTTGTTCAGTGATGGCATTAATTTTTATACTGTAGTGTGACACTCAAAACACAGCCATGAGGGATTCCAAGTTCTTGTAGAAAAGAATGGGAAAGTGTCAAATCCACACAAACTTGAAATCTCCTGTTCATTAAAAAATTTTAAAATAAAAATGGGCAAATGTTCATGTAACCCACATATATGAAGGTCTCGAAAAATGCCATACCTCCATGTTGTATCATAAGCTTTCTCAATATAAAAGAATATTGATACAAGATGTTGTCGTTTGAGAAAGGCTTCTCTGATTAATGTTTCCAAGTTGAATCAGGTGGTCCATGGTGGAGCACTGTCATTAAAACCCACACTTGGTAAGCAAGAGGAGGTTGTTTGATTCGAGGAACCAAACAAGATGAACATTAACCATCCTCTCTAAGGTCTTACAGATACAGCTTGTCAAAGCAACTGGATGGTACTTTGAAGGAATCTTGGGATCCTTCCCATGCTCAGAGAAAGGTAGGACAATAGCCTGGCACCAGGCATGATGAAAAACATTCTCCTGTCAGATCCAGTTGAAAACAATCAGAAGAATAGCAAGAGAAGCAGGAAATGGATGGTGCACCATTTTATAGTGTACATCATCAGATCCAACAGAGGTACTACCAGACCGATGAAGGGTCAATTTTAGTTCCACCAATGTAAAGGGACAATTATAGTCATAGAGACAATCAGCTCAAAAGGAAAGAGGTGATTGCTCTGCCAAAGTCTTGATGGCTAAGAAGGTGGAGGAAGAAACAGAAGTGCTAGATACCTGGCAAAAGCTTTCACCTAGAGTATTGGCAATGTTCCAGGGATCAGCTACTTTCTGGCCATCGGAGAGCAAGATCAAGAGGGGGACAGATTATATTGCTCACTGATCTTTCAAATCTTGTCCCATGTGACTTTGGAACTGGTGGTAGAAGATATGCCAGTTGTGAACTGAATCCAAGATTCCTTCTGGCTTTGACATCTTACCCACTGAGCATGTGCACAGGCCTGCTGAAAAGCAATGAGGTGAGATAGTGTGGGATATCTAGAGAAAGTATTCCAGGCCCATTTTTGAGCCCTCCATGCAATGTGGCAGACAGGATTCTACCACGGATGAGGATATTGTGGGAAACATGTTGAGGTTTTAGGAATACACTGAGCAGCTGCTTGTATAGTACAGACAGTTACTGCTGCCACACAGTCATCTATGGATGACTTACATACGATGGCAGGATGAAGTTTTGTGAGAGTAGTGAAAGAGGGCCAGTTTATGTGATCCAGCTTCCATTGGGGCACATGGGTTAGGTGGCATCGACCAAGGCCAGTCTCTATCAAAATTATAAGAATATGATCACTGCCTTGTAGATTATTGTAAACTGTCCATGAAAAACGGGAGAATAATGAAGGGGAGCAAATTGAGAGATCAATAGTAGTAAAGGACTGACTAGGTGCATAAAAATAAGTAGAAGAACCAGTACTGAAAAAAGAAAGGTTGTGATCAGAGAGCATACGTTCTACAAAGCAACCCCTCCTATCAATATAAGCACTTCCCAGAGGGGATGATGTCAATTATAGTCCCCCAGGATTATGAAATGGAGACGGTAACTGTTCAATGAGAGCATCAAGGTCTGATTGATCATGTCTCTCCAGGGGCAGGTAGAGAGAACAAACAGTGATGGAATGACCCAAGGAATCACAGATGGGTACGGTCTCCAAGGGTATGTTGAGTGGCAAAGACAAAGTGGGCACAATAAACAGTGCAATCCCTCAATCACATAGCTTGTCATTTTTGTAGAAAAAAACTGCTAAAAGGTGATTGTATTGGTAGGTTTTATAAATGTTTCTTGTAAGGAAAGACGTATAGGATGGTAGGAAGGAATCAGTGTTTTGATGTCTTCCAGATTAGAACGTAAACCTCAACAGTTCCATTGTAGCAAGGTGGCCATTTTTATTTATGTGTAGGCAAATTGGGTGGAGAACCCTTTTGTTTATGACCATGTCTTTCTTCCTTACTGTCTTTATTTGAGGGAGGTCTATTGATTTCCATGGATCCTGCCCTGGGTCGACTGGGCAGGTCTTTGCTGTTGAAAGGGGATTCCAGTGACTGAGAATGTGAATGAATGATTGATTTACATCTTGGGGTGGGAGAAGATGTATCCAAGGAAATTCCTGCACCCAGAACCAAAGGATGTGGATCTTGGGCTTTTTTGAAATGTAAGGGACAGAGATGGATGTTGAAGTTGATTATTAACTTTTTATCCATGAGGTCAAAAGACTTTTCATTTGTTTCAAGAACGATTCTTTTGGAGGCACAGAGAGATCTGTCTGCACTCCCACTGTAGCTGTGGAATGAAGAGCAGCAGCATACATCCAAGATGAAGTTGTGGACAGCAACTTTTGAGCCTCAGGATAAGTAATGTTATGAACCATTTTCAAATGCTGCACCTCTTTTTCTTCCAACCATTTAGGGTAAAAACAAAAGTAGAATGAGTGAGAGCCATTGCAATTGATGCAATGAGGGTCCATTTCACACCCACATGCATCATGGTCCTTGCCACCTCAACAAGCACACTTCGGGGAACCATGACATGACATCTTTGAGTGACCGAACAGCTGATACTAGAAACATCAGAAAGGGTTTGAAATGTACGGCCATACCCTGCAATTACGATAACCTACCTTGATGGTGACAGATGGACATTGTGATGTAAGTGTCAGAACGAGGATATTGGTTGGCATCGTTATTCCATCTTTCCTAGTGGAGATACACCTCACTGCAGAAACCAGCGAGAATCTCTGACTCAGAGATGTTCTTCAAATCCCTTTCAAAAATAACTACTCATGATTAATTCAAAGTAGTATGAGGTGTAATCTCAATAAGTATATTCCCAATTGCCTTTGAATGCAAGAGGAGTTCACTATGTTGAGATGTGGATGTTTCCACCAATATGTCACCAGATCAAAGCTTCTTAACTGACTTTGGAGAGCCAGCAAGTCCCTCCAATCCCTTCTGAATGAAAAGGGAGATATTTGTCCTAAAGGTCTGTCTGAAAGAGAATGTAGTATAAGAAAATGAGGCACAACAGGTGTTAGAGATTTTAAAGATTGCTGCTCAGAATCTTCAAGATGTGGCCATTTACCTAGGGACTGTTTTTTCACTATTTTTTTAAATTTTATTTGGAGGATCCATAATAAAAAAGGAAAATTTCGGTGCCCACTGACCCCACCCACCATGGAGCCCTATAAGGGGACACACTATAATGTCAAATGAGGACACTGCAGCAATGCCAGGGTTTCATGAGCACTATGCCCAAACACCATCATCAGATACAATGTCCACAATCAATGCCTGCTGAGAACATCTGACATTGGTACTTGGTTGACCCTAGCCCAAGTGGACCAGCTGATTGACCCAAGGAGGGACCACCCCATGACTGCCCATCTACAGGAATTCAAAGCCAAAGTGGTGTTTTAGTGGTGTCTCTCCTCCCCTTCACGGGTTGCCAGGCATGGCATACACGTGGGTGGATGTTTAGATCCCAGAGGAGGTAAACTGAAAGAACAGAACCTTCCCTGGGAGGTCCTCTCACCATGTACAGGAATCCACATTGAGGGGCAGAAGTAAAGAGTACAAGAAAAGGAATACCAGCTCCAAGCCATGAATATGGCAAAGGATTTAATGATATCAATGAATAAAAAAGGGGCCAACACTAATTCAAAAGAAAGAGCAAGGAATGGGAAAACACAAAAAAGGTGGATTGACATGGAAAACAAATGTGATGTACGTAAAGGTGTCTGAAATGAGAACCATGGTTATCTGTATACTCAGTAAAAATGACTATAGATGAGGTTGGAGGGAGAAGAAAGGCAATAGGAAGAGTAGTGAGGAAAAAACAAGGTGGAAAAGGAAAAATGACTGTTGCCGAAAAAGAGGATAACAATAGGATAAGAGATAAGTACTTACAGGATCATAACTATCTGAAAGTCACTGACAAGAATAGATGAATTAGACTTCCAGTAAAGGGAAAATGATAAAAAGATTTCAGGTCTGGAACCTGAAATGGAACTGTTAGAGTAGACTGATCTAGATAAAAAAGAGAAGTAGAGGGTGAGGTGAAGAAAAGAGAAAACCTAGGAAGATAAGTTGAACAGAAGCTAGAGAACATTAGTCCATATCCCCAGGGAAAGGTACACTGCTGCAGGTATCCATGAAAAGAAAGACAACCAGACAAAATAACATGCACACAAGAAAAATGAAGGAACACATTAAAGAGAAACATAAATAGACCCAATAAGTCCCAACAGCTGGGTAACAAAGTAAAGAGGGATAAAGCAATGGATGTAGAACAGGATAAGCTGATAAAGAGAAGTGTCTTAGATAAAAGGCAAAGTTAGGAGAGAGAGAATACAGGAGGGTAGAGAAAAGATGGCAAAAACACAAAATTGTAGGGCATCCAATTACAAAGTTGGTGAAAGTGATAGCATGGACATAGAATCAAGAAAAGGAAGAAAGAAAGTTTAGAAGTTAGGACAAAAGAAGTCATAAATATTAGTGATACAAGACATTCAGTTGTAAGAGGGGTCATTAGAAAAAGGAAAGAGTATTAGTCCTAATAAATAAAAATGGGAAAAAAACAAGACAAACCTCAAAAACTGTGGATCATGGAGTAAAAAATGAATAATAATAAAAAATGTTGGCAAAAGATCAAAAAATACACCTGAGAATGAAATACCGAGAGAGATTGGAATAATCAGCTTATTTATCAAATGGTATTACTCAATTCAAATTACGTTAATGTTGTCCGTTAGATCATTCCTGACTAAGGAGAAATTCAGTCAACAGTACAGATGTAGGAGGCCCAGTAAACACGTAGTAATCCACAGCATGTTGATCAACAGCTACAATGGCTATAACAATTAACAAGTCTCCAAAAGCAACAGTACAAATAAGATCTTTGTGAACAATGCCACTTACACAGGACTAAGTAGAAATCACTGTCATTTGAGAATTCACAATAAAATTTAATGCAATTGAAACAAATCAAAGTTTCTTTAACAATGCAAATCTTAATTAATTGAGATAAGAAGAAAAAATTAAACAACTATTAAATAGAATGTCAAACAGAAGAATGAAACTATCACAAGTGCAAGGTACTGTACATGAAGATTGCATAGCCCTACTAGCAGTGGAGGGATTTTTTCACATGATGATGTCATCATGCACCAGTGGCATTCATGTTGAAACACAAGTTATGTAGGAATTGCCTCAAGGCTAATGGTGTAAAAATGTTTTAGAGACATGTGAAAGAAAGTTGAACTGTGTGAAGAGATGAGTTATCATCTCCAAGTTAGAAGTTTAACTGAAAATTAGACACTCACTGGAACGTAAATACATTCAACTATATACACGTACAAGTCCTAGGGTAAAAAAAAAGCTTTGTGTAGAATCATATAATACCAAGCAATATTTGTTTGAATTTTATAGTGAGCCTTGAATATCACAGACTTCAAGTGTATCAAGTGTGGAAACTTCATTCTTGAAACATTATGCAAGCACTGCAAACTTACATTGTAAAATAATCTCATATTTCTTTAGAATGTGTTGTAGTTACTAAATTACTTAATAAACATGTCTAGTTAAAAAATATATATTTTTCATCATAAATATTTGAAAGAAAAACTAAATTTAATCTGTTTACTATTGCTTGAATTGAGAATGTAGTAAATACTGTTATGATAGAAAATCTTGTGTGTAAATCAAACTGCATAAAAGCACCAAGACTCATGTAGTGTGTCATGCAGCCAAGGAAGAAGTAAGCATGAGTGCTCCAAAATATGCAGCCACTAACAAGTGTCTTTTTACACAAGATAAGTGTATACATAATTGACCTATCTGAAAGTCATCCACTGTATCAGCTACGCTGTAAATATTCGGCACTACAAACCACTAAGATATTACTACTTAGCACACATAAAATGACATAAATCCTTGGTGTTATTACTGAGATACAGCCTAACTAAATTTAATATTGTTTTCTTCATTTTTGCACACTTAATTTGTTTTTATTGTGTGCATATTTCAGCCATCAACTCAGCCTTTGTCTCATAAATTAACATCACCACTTCCTTCTTGTTCACTTTACTGGCAAGTGTTTGTCACCTGAAATAAGTTGGTTTTATCTGAAAAAAATCTAGATTTTAAACTTTCTTTAAACCTTGAAAAGATCAACAATACAATTACTTTTGATTCTGTGTAAAATTTGATGGAACTATGACAAGTAGGTTTCTTGTAAAAATGCTTGTAAAATTTAAAATTGCTCATATGAATGGTTGGAATTTAGGCTAGCTTACTGTGTAAACATGTGAAACTTGTAAGTTTTAACTGTTTGCTGACAGTCAGTATTTCTTTGTCCAAGCTTCTAGATTTAGTTGTGAGTTTAATTCATAAGTTTATTTTCCATACACACAAGTCTATATACTTGCATGCACTGTAGCTTGTACTAGTTATACATACATAGGACTCACTTGTATTCCAGTATTATTTACTATTCAGTATGTGAGTGGTGTGTGCTTGCTGTACACAGTTTATTCACATGGATTTACTAATATAAAAGCTTTGAAAGATGTTTTATCTAACTGGCAGGCTTCTGGATGTAACTTATAATTGAAGTGCAGTATTAACATTTTATGTGTCTGGTACTAATATTAGCAAGGAATTTTTGTCCTAATATACAAGTATAATAAACCTAAATGTATTCCATACAAAGATATGATATCAGAACGAAAAACAGCTTCATTGTTAAAAACAAAGCATGACCAAGAAAAAAACTTATTCGTTATGCAAACAGCAACTAAAATAATTCATATCAGAATGCAGCCAAGGCAAATAATGTTATTGGATACACTGTTTAAAATTACTTGCTAAAAAACGTAAATTCTCTATTTAGTTGAGAATTATTTTAACATGATGTTTGCCAATTTTATAAACATTAACATGAGATACTTCTAACTTGGCCACTTTTCTTTAATCAATACTAACATACACATAAGCATACACAAAATAGTTTACTTTTTAACATGAAATTTTAAACCATGTTTCCAGTAATACTGATTGCCTTGGTTACATTCTGATGTAAATTCTTTCAGCCACTGTTTGTGTAACAGGTAATGTTTTTCTTGGATTATTTATTTTGTAGACAAGCTGTTTTGGGTTTAGATAACATGTCACAAAGTAGATCTAAAAACGAAAACTAGTCAAATTACTTGAAAAAATGAGTTTTAAAAAACATTCATAACCTCTTCAGATTTCTTGGCAACAGAGAAAAAGAAAGAACTATGTGTTTCTGTAATGTGTATGGACAACAGATGATCCGAAGGGAAAGATTTTTTACATTGGGAACACACGTAATGATGAATGCTGTTGTAATGGTTTTCATAAGACAGGATATCATTAAAGCTGGCTTGACAGCCTCCTTCTCCACATCTGAATTCCTTATAACTGAAAAAAAAAAAAAAGGTAAAAGGATGAGTAAAAAGCAGATAACAAAGTGTGAAATAACACACAAGAGTGCTATGTTCTACACTTCATATATGATGCACAACAACTTTATGTAATGTGTATTCTTACATTTCATTAAACATTTTGATGTTGTGATTGATGATGTTTTAAGGAATATAAATAAACAGTTTTATAAACAACTTCTTACAAGAACAGTGGCAATGTCAAGGGGAGGAAAGTTTGATCCCTGAAATTCATCTGCATCCTTTTCACTTCCCTTAAGCTTTTCACTAAAAATGTTTCATTAATACAATATGTCCCTGAATTCAATACACTTAGTTACAATACACAAAGAAAGCCAATCAACAAAACATTATCTAATCTCTCATTAGTTCTCAGAATTTTTAATTTATATTCAGTGGATTTCCTTTCATTTATTCTTTTAAAATAAGCCTATTCCCACTAAGCCCATATGTTGGCTATCCTCTTCCCTCATCAATTTCAGAATTTGAGAGTTGACATTGAATCAAATGCTAGTATATAAAGTTGTATATTCAAAAAACATAAGTAAATGAAGTTAAAAAATAAATAATTTTTTTGGATGAAACAGAAATTTATTTTAATTACTTTTTACATTTGAAATATTATGCTTACTAGACATACCCACTTTCTATTGTAGTATACATTTAGAACATCTCTGTGTCTCATCCATGCAAAAATTTACTTAACTCTTAAAACTAAATTTGAAATTGTCCATCATTAGATACCCAAAGCTCTATTCTACTCGGTAATATTGTGTTACAATACAATTGGTCATCCATTCAGTCCTAGTATGTATAGAACGATAATTTTACATGTAATAAATATTTAGAAATATCTAACTACCTTTTATGCAAAAATTCTTCCTTATCCAACTCTAACATACACTGTTTTCTGGAAACTTGACCTGCAATAGTATTCTCCTGGAAATAAGGATCCCAAGGTGGAAGTCTTCCCAGAGGTGGAATAACACTTGCAATTTTCTGCTGTACATCATCAGGCAAAGGTGAAAGTATCTGGTTTGAGATTATGTATGATGATCTGCTGCTGGAATGTTAAAAGTAAACAAAAATAATGTTTTCATTTATATCACAAGTGTAAAATGGTTTAATGGTACTCATACTGTGCATAAAATTACATATACAAGTTCTATAGTTAAAATCTAATCAGCACGTTGTTTTATGTATGGGCCATTCCATGCCAACTCACCCAAGAAAAAAGAACTTTTCTCAATTTATGTCACAGATTTTTATTGAAAAAAAAAAATTCAAGCAAAAACTTCATTTTCGTTTATTCAGCCATTTACAGTTCTAAAGCTACACTGCATGGCTGACAACAAAATGAAGATTTTGCTTGAATTTTTTTTTCAAGAAATCTATTATATGAACTAGGAAGCCCTAGGTGAGTTAGCATGAAATGAACTATATGCATTTAATTCTACTTAGGTACGTTCTAGCACAAGGTATCTGGAAAACATCAGTTTGTGAGTGTTACATTAAACTGTTTTGATATATACTTTGAAAAAAAGGAAGGAAAGATACTTTACCATATTAATACTTGGTTTAAAAATGTTTATTAAACAAATTTTGAACTGCAGTTCAATTAATCCAATTATTTATAATTCTTAGGAATTTGACAATTTCCTTTTGGTTGATCTATTTGAATAATGGAGTAAATAAGTTGGAAATGAAATGCTAGGTATGAAGGGTAACAAGGTTATACTATAGAAACTTGGGCATATATTTATTCTTCCACAAATTTACTTCTCTGGCAGGGTAATAAGCTTAAGCAATGATTTTTATTGTGATGTACTGTGATCAGTTAGTTTAAATTAAACCTGTTTTAGATAAATTTATAAATGTGAAAAATTGCAATCTGGTCTAGTCTTGATACTTCAGTTGGTTATTTGTGATGAAGGAGCAATGGAAAAATGGCCCTCTATCACCTTGATCTTTAGATTTTTAAAAGTTTTAGAACTTCCATATGATCCTTTCACAGTTGTACTTGTTCTCATTGAAACATTAAAAGCAACATATCATTTAATTTCAGGGTTTTATTCATTGCAGGTTTAATCATACTATCTGTTGAAATTGTTAATTAGTTTAACAATCATGTGGTGTAAAATCTCTTCTAGGTCCCAAGTTCAATTCCATCTATATCTTACTCTATAGTAGCATTGGTCTAGCAGTGTACAGTACAGGGTTACAGCAAAAAAAGTATGTCCCAACTCTCCACGTAATTTTTTTTTTTTGCCCATAAGCATAAGGCCTCAACTGTTCATATTATTTTTTGACTTGTAATATATTAATAAAGAGTTAGTAACTTTACAAAATATATAAACAACACTATAACTTAAAAACTAAGTACTAAGTAAATTCAGCAAGAAGTCACATTATGTTGTATGATGGCTGTACTCCCTCTGCAATATTTGATTTGAATTTTTTCCATTATGACTGAAAAATTAAAAACAAACACTGTGATGAAATTTCAGTTTGCAATACATTTTTCTTCCAATATATTACATTCCCTACTTACACATATTAAATATTTAACCCACAGAGTTGGGGCTTTCTCCATCACAATCCAATACAGTTCTAAAATATTAGAAAAAGAAACAATGTATATTTCTTTATAAGCTCCTGGTTCAATGAATGATAGGAATTTGTGGTTATTGCATAAATACCCTTAAGTAACATACCAATAATGACTGGTAACTACCCAACAATATAACTAATAATTTGCCCTTGAATAACCATACAATTAGCGCAGAGATGATGGTCTACGAAAACAGGCCTTAAAAATGATCGTTGAATGATTTTGCTTTAACTTTTTTATTAAACAAAAATTTAAAAAATGGCAGACAAATATAAATATTTCATTCGTACTGTAATTCAGCTATCGTCTATGCACCAAAACAGTAATAATACAATTGTCATACAAACGATTCATCTTAACACACATGATCTAAGTTTGCTTATATTATTAGTATCTACATGCAACGAGCTACTATTATCATAATACCAATATTACAACTCAGTAACATATTTGTCGTTGTATTAGTTGTCATTATCACTTAAAAAATACGATGTATTTTACTCATGTTAAGATAAGATTTACAAATTAAGCTTTTTATATGAGCTGTCGTTAATAATTACTTAAATTATACAAAATCATAACCTCAGTATAACCAATTACCGAAACGTGTATTCACACTCCACTTTTAAATTTCGTACCTCGTTTCACCTTTTGAGTACCCAGGAGGATGTTGATTTGCAGCCATGTTTCTTGAAAACAATGGTGTCAGTGTTACCAATCCGTTTTTAAAAACAAAATGTATAAAAGTTCGGTAAGGACATAAAATGTATTGTTAGTTAAAATAAGCTGTTTTGTATAATTTTGTAGTAAGTGTAATAATAATTTTTGTATTGGAAAAATAAAAGACAATTTCTAAAACACATTACTCACTGTTTTTATTACTAAGAATGAGTTTTCTTTTAATTTTACATATTCATATTCGACCTGGTATAGTCAGGTGGTGAAGGCACTTGACTCCCAATGGGAGGTTATGCCATGGGTTTGAATCTCAGTCACACCACATATGTTCGCCTTTTCAGGCATGAGGGCATTATAAAGTTACAGTCACAGATTAAAGTTGGTCAGGTAGGTAAAAGAGTAGCTGTTGAAATGACGAAGGGTGATGATGATTACCTACCTCCTCCATAATTTTACACTGCTAAATTAGGGACGACTAGCGCAGATATGCTTCTTGTAGCTTTACCCAAAATAAAAAAAAAAAAACAACAACAAATATATGTTTGAATTGTTTCAACGTATTATTTTAAAACGAGTAGATTGCTTGCCATTTGTTTATTGTTGAAATTTATCGCCAACAAGTCACAGAAACCAACTGTAAAGAATACGGCCCATTGCATACAAAACCTGACAGTTATATTAAAACAAACAATGTTCCACCACAAAACTCTTCCTTATGCTTTAAAATAGCTGTTTGCCTACCTATAATTATACTAGATGTACAATACTGTGCAAAAGTGTTAGGACAAGAGCATAGTGTGTCATGCTTTCCATTTTATGGAGCTAATTCTACCATGCCATTAGAGAACGTGCATTTCATCATTATGGTAATGTTTCACTGATCCCTGTTGGCGACTGAATGAGCCAAAGTGAGAATACTTATCATTATTCAGAATTCCCATATAATTTTTACCAAGGGCATGTTGTAAGGGTTCTATTTGAATGAAAATACTTATCAAATTTAGTTTGAAATAACTGTCATGGTAACCCATATACTATCTTAACAGTTTAGAAAGAAGGTAGCTTATGGTACTGGTATATGCTAGAATAAATCAAATTGATAGTACTCCACAATTAAACCTTGATAAAAATAATGTTTAACACTATATATCAAGTTTTTCTTTTGTCATGCCATGATCCAAAACACAAAAATAACCATTAACAGATCAGAGAATTCGCGTAGCAGTTTTATATGATGCTAGTTGGACTAATTGCTGCAGTCTTGAAATATTCCCCTAAATACTGTTTAGTACACCCTAAGTAAGAAAGGAAGAAGCAGAACATCTAAACTCAATGATAGTGATGTTAAGTGTCTTCGTTCACGCAGTCTTTGGGACAAAAGTAAGACAGTCATTGATCTCAAACATAAGATAAACAAGCATTAGCAAAATGACAAAAAAGTGTTCAAATGTACAGTATCAAGAAGACTTGACGTGAATGGAATAATTAGTCATGTAGCAGTTTAAAAACCTTCACTTTGATCTGTGAAAATTTTCAAGAAATTGAAATCTACTAAAAATTACAAAACTTGGATTGTTTATGACAGGAAAAGTGTTACGGACGCACGAGTTCAAGTCTGAAATATTTAATTCAAAGTGTAGGTTGTACTTCTGGTGGAAGGAAAGTGAAATACACTTGCCTCAATGCATAGTACCTACCATTAAACATAGGTGAAGCAGCATGATGAACCAGTGCAAGTACAATCAGATCCTGATTCATTATAGGATACCTGGTGGTTTGTATATTATTAGTACAGGATTCTACTACGAAGAAGATGATGACCACAAACACTCAAACAGCCTACGTAGAAATTACTTAACTAAAAAAGAAGCTGTTGGAGTCATTAAATCATGTAATGAACCCGATAGAGCCCCTATCTCAACCCAATTAAGAAGATATGGAATTTGATAGATCAAAAAGTTAACAAATCAAAAGTCATTTCCAAAGAAACTGTATGTGAATGTATTAGAGGCATTTGGAATAAAATCCCAAAGGATACTTCAATCAAATATGCTGCAACAATGTCCGAAAAACTGCCCGAAGTTATTAAAACGAACTGTTGGCTGAACTCAAGCAGTTCCACTAAGTTTCTATTGTACAAAATGTAGATTAATAACATCAAAGATTAGATTTCAGGCTTCGTCCTAATACTTTTGCACATTATTGTTATTCCCAAGGTCCTGAAAGTGTTTTCTTTCAAGAATTAATAAAACTGAAATTAAGAGCAACACCTATTTCCATTTCTTGCTTTTGAAGGGTATGCATAGTTCTTGTAATTTACGTCAAACGCACGTTCTACTGACATCGCATTACAATTTGCAAAGTTAAGCGTCTCTTGTGTGATGTCATTTTAGTTTCTACTGATTGAATGATAGTCAACACACTACAGTATATTGGTACGAGTGGTTAAAACAGGTGATTCTTCCAAGATACTTTCGACCCCTTTTTGAGGGAATTTAGTACAATGTGGTTCCTTATTTAAGAAACACCTGACATCTGGTATTAAAATTGTAACCCTTCAGGAAAATGCCGGAAACAAATTACAACAAGTATATAAAATTAACAGGTTAAGATTTAAACTTTAACATAAGGTAAAGTATCAAAACTTAAACACATTATTTTGCTGTATAATAGACTTAATTGTACTTTTATTAGGTCCAACAAATTGTTTGATCTTAAAAAATCCCCCCTTCAGTGGCATAGTGGTATGTCGGTGGATTTATACTGATATAAACTGGGTTCCAATACCCGTGGATGGGCAGAGCAAATATAACTCTTTGTGCAGCTTTGTGCTTAACTACAACATCTTAAACATTTTAAAAGAATATAAAATGTACAAAATTCATATTGTTATACGTAATCACTAATCCTAAATTAAATATCGTTTTATTATGTCTTTTCATACAACAATATATCTGTATTTTTGAAATATGCATAATATAGCACAAAAAGATGGTCACGAACGAAAATATAGTCAAAGGAAATTATAAAAAAGTCACAGACTTTTAGCTTTTTGCTGCGTTTCAGAAACGTTTTATCACAATCCTTTCTAGATTTTGCTATGGTCTGATGGTTAGGGTACTCCTTTCTAAGTCAATGGGTAGAGAGTTCGAGTTTCCTTACTAAACATGTTAGCTCTTTTAGTCATGGATACATTATAATGTTTCGGTCAATTCCACTCTTCTTTGATAAAAAGTAGCCTAATAGCTGGTGGTGGGTTATATGTGTCATATGTAAATTATTGATGTATAGAACAGATAACCTTGAAGTTCTTATGCGAAATTCAACAATCAACACTCCTTTCTTCTTCACTATGAGAATTCTGGCGACCAACTTCATGGGAAATTGTACATTACTGCTTACAAATGCGTTATTTATGTTACAGTGACATTGTTTGACGAATATTTTCACTATCCAAGTACTCTCAGTTATAAATTTTATATTCTTTTTAGCCTGTAGGCAAGCTATATTAGTAATGCTGGATCTACTTGCTTTGATGTCATAAAATACCCTCAATACACATTTCTTGAAATATGTTTCAGAGAAGAGTAAAATTCACGCTAGAAACAGAACTTTGGATAAGCCTTTTTGTAATGATGTCACTGTGTAGGTAAATCTAAACTTATATTTTGGAATGAGTACATAAATTCTAAAAAATGAGCAAGGGCTTTGCATATGCGTGATACCCTTGCAAATTACATTTCACACATTTTGCGTAGTTACAAGACATTAATTATTAGAAAATCTCGACTATAAAATGTTGTATTCTTTCTTAAATTGTAAGATTTGATATAAAAGCTGCCATCGGTGTCATCTCAACCACCAGAGAGTTGCGCACTAGCACAAATAGGGTTAAGCAAAGTACAAAAACAATTTGTTATAATTTGTTTGCTTGTTAAATAACATACAAGGCTACACAAAAGCTATCTGCATCAGTTATGCTTAATTCAACATTATACACCACCAATTCTTGTGCTACTCTTGACGGACTGAAAAGTGAGATTTAATATTAATATTCTAATTCACCCATTGCCCCAACAATTGAGTGTAAATTACTATGTTAAGTATAAAAATAAATCTAACATTTTTAGAAGGTTTCAAATATTATATTATATTATATTATATTATATTATATTATATTATATTATATTATATTATATTATATTATATTATATTATATTATATTATATTATATTATATTATATTATATTATATTATATACAATGAAATACAGGCATATCATACACTGCTGACCAAAATCTTAAGGCCAGTGAACATAAAGAAAAATATGCATTTTGCGTTGTTAGACTCATCAGCTTATTTGAGTAGAGCTTCGAAAGATGAAAATAAGAAAAGGTAAAATAAAAACTTTTTAGTATTTAATAGGGAAAATGTGAACACTATGAAATTAGCCTAAATACTAGCTGGTCAAAAGTTTAAGACCATCCAAAAAGAAGTCCTAAACAGGGTAGGAAATGCCCAACAAGAGATCTCAGTAGTGAGTTGCACGACCGTCATTGCGAATAACTTCAAACATTCGCTTTGGCATGGTCGAAAAAAGCATTTGCAGAAGGCTGGCTGGAATGTTATTCCAAGTGGTGAAGATGGCTTCACAAAGATCATGCACTGTTTGGAATTGACGTCCATTTCTATAGGCTTCCCTTGCCATCAACCCCCAAACATTTTCAATGGGGTTCAGTTCGGGCAAACACGCTGGATGGTCCAAAAGAATCACGTTATTCGCCATGAAAAAGTCCTTTGTTTTGCGGGCATTGTGGATTGCAGCGTTGTCCTGCTGAAAGATCTAATCATTTCCAAACAAGCGAGGGCTTTCAGTCAATAAGGATGCTCTCTCCAACATGCCAATGTACCAACTGATGTTTGACGCTCATGTATAACCTGAAACTCCATCGTTCCATGGAAGGAGAAAGCATCTCAGATAATGATGGAACCTCCTCCACTGTGACGTGTAGACAATATCTCTGATTTAATATCCTTATCGTGCCAGTAACGTTGGAAGCCATCTGGACCATCCAGGTTATATTTTTTCTCATCAGAGAACAGAACCTTTGTCCACTTTTCCACGGGAATGTTTGTTGCTTCTCAGCAAAGTTTAACCGAGCTGTTTCGTGGTGTGGAAGAAAGCGTGGCCTTTGAAGATGTTTACATTTTTAAAGCTTTTATCTTGTAGATGCCGTCTTATTATTCTTGACTAAAATTCTGCGTCCGTAAGGGCCTTAATCTGGTTCGACGATTGGCTGGTGTTTTGCCGGACAACCCGTCGAATCCTCCTACTCAACGCAGGCGAAATTTTCTTGGGACGACTACTTAAAATTCTCGTTCCGTATCCCTTAGGGTCTGTTAAGAAATTTGCAACAGCAGTTTTACTACGCCCAATTTTACCAGCGATGGCACGTTGAGAGAGACCTTGTTTTTGCAGCTCGACAATTCTGCCACGTTCAAACTCTGTCAAATTTTTAGCCTTTGCCATGTTTTTACCCAATGTAACACAGGAGGTGTTCATGGGAGATGTTGACAACGCTAATACTTGAACACAAATGACTAAATTTCGTTACGTGTTTACTGATTAACGCTTCGTTTCAGTATGGTCTTAAACTTTTGACCAGTTTGTATTTAGGCTAATTTCATATGTTCACATTTTCCCTATTAAATGCTAAAAAGGTTTTATTTTTATTTTCCCTCTTCTTATTTTCATCTTTCTAAGCCCTACTCAAATAAGTGGTTGAGTCTAACAACGCAAAATGCATATTTTTTCTTTATGTTCATTGGCCTTAAGATTTTGGCCAGCAATGTATGTATTCTACTTACTTTAGAGATTTAGAACGTTGAGGATTATTCGCTTATTTAATGAGTATGTAACTTTCAAATAAACAGATGGTTAAGAAAGTCATTGCGATTACTTTGTTATGGCTGCTTTGTGTTTTTCTTTGTACTATATAATGTATTTTCTATCCAATAAGATACTGAAGTGGCATATAGCATCTAGTTTGAAAAAAATAAGCACGATAATATCCTTTGCTCGCTGAGCTGACGTTGTCTAAGTCTACAATGCTCTGAGAGAACAAAAGTAACAAGGTGATAACGTCGACTGTACAATGAAATTTAGTTTACTTAGTAAATTCAGGCTTGATCTTTTGGTTTGTTTGTTTGTTTTGGAATTTCGCACAAAGCTACTCGAGGGCTATCTGTGCTAGCCGTCCGTAATTTGGCAGTGTAAGACTAGAGGGAAGGCAGCTAGTCATCACCACCCACCGCCAACTCTTGGGCTACTCTTTTACCAACGAATAGTGGGATTGACCGTAACATTATAACGACCCACGGCGGAAAGGGCGAGCATGTTTGGCGCGACGGAGATGCGAACCCGCAACCCTCAGATTACGAGTCGCACGCCTTAACACGCTTGGCCATGCCGGGCCTGATCTTTTGGTTGACTTCTGCTAGAAGATTGTGAAGTGGTTGTGTTCTATAAATAAAACGTCTACAAGCTGAATGAAAATTATATGTTTAAAAGTGTGCAACACTAATTAATAATTCGTTAAAAAATCCAGTTGTGTGAGATAAAACATACATGATTCAGTCAATATCCATGTTTTATAAATAAACTGTTAATTTCGTCAAACACACATATATGTATAACATTTCCATCTTGTAGGGGGCATTACTCTACACTTCGGTCGAGAAAATATTTGTAGGTTATAATTTAGAAATACAATTGGAAGTTACTTAAGTTTCATAAATCCATATATTCTATAATTAGTTGTAACAAAGAAAAAAAATCAGAATGACGATTACAGAAGACTGTAAATTGCCAACTGAAAAGGAGTTAACTGTTGAAGAATTGAATATTTCGAGTCCTTCACTTCTTGCTGGATCTTATTATTTTGGAAAATACTGTGATGAACAGAGTAAAGTTAGCATTCCACTTTTTAGGCTTTAAAGTATTACTAGTACCTGTTTGTAGTATTATTTTTACCTGTGGTGTTGGTTTCAGTGGCAAATTTATATTAATTGTTTTATTTACTTAACATAAATCCTAACCCATTAGCTAAATGGGTGTAATTTTGGCACCTAGGCAGGTGCTGGACAAAGCTATTTTCACACTTGTAATTAAATGTTATTTAGGAACATTGGAATATTGTTAGTATTAGACTGTAGATGCATTACTAATAATTCCTGTTAGTGTTACTTTTATCCTTCATAAATCTACTACTTACAAATTTGAGGTATACACATTGTTTACCAAATAAATACATCAAATATGTAAAGCATTTATGCAGGAGCAAAAGAGAACAAAAACATCTGATTTTCTATTTTATCCCATTGTTTGATACACACTCTGAATGTTATTCAGATGTTTTCAGTTTATTGTTAAATAGCACATTGAAGAGAATTAGTAAAATTTTCTTGTACTGTGTTATTAAGGTACCTGATAATGTTAAAAGTATATACTTTTTTCAAGTATAATCACTGTTGTTTAAAGTGCAGAAGGAGGTACAAAATGACAGAAGGCAGTTTTGTATTTTGAAAGAACTCATTTATACACTAAAACAACCAGATAAAGCAGACGAGCTACTTATACTAGACTAAATGAAGTTTTATACATGAATAGAGATATTCATTCAATAACTATTAACACATGCTACATCATTAATTAAACCATCCTATGGATTTCTAACAGAATTATTTTGAAGAGTAGAACAAGTTTGTAGAATTCTAAATTTATTGACCTTATTAGTAAGGAAGGTGATGTTGTTTTCCTACAACTGTAATGATTCTAATAAATGAACAAAATTGTAATTTTTACATCAGTTATATGCTTCTATGTAAAACTGTAATATATACTGTAAACATATATCTATGCAAAAAAGGTTGGAATGTTTAATTAAATTCCAAGGAAATGACTTGTATGCTTATGAAATGTTCAGAAAAAGGAAAAAATCTAGAAAATTTTGGCTTAAACACAGTATGTTGTTTTATATTTTTATATTTCACAAAGATGGGTGTCAAAGAGCATTCTTGAAGGATCAAATGTATCCTTGGTTTCTGTAGGTATGTGTTCATATTAAAAAATTTCTACCAAAAATGAGATGTAATATTTATTTCAATGTCTTTATTTTTGAAACTTTTTATGAGGACCATATTTTTTTTCTTCATTATGAAGTTGTACATTGTTGATTATTTCATATTTCATTTCTAAAGGATGAAATGGGGCACTTGGCTTTTTTTTTTTTCCTTTTTACTGCCACAATATGGGACATCATATTAACTCCATTTTCTACAATCACTTTACTCAACTTATATTATTAGCCAACTTAAACTCCAGTTTTTCACCTTATTCCACATTCAAAAATAAATTATTCCCATTGATTCTAGTTTTTGCATATTATTTTGAGGTCTGAGACATGAGTCTTAGTCATGGTATTCCGTGAGATTGGAGTAAATCTAAAGGCGGAAATTCATAAATAATAATAATTTAGCTAGTACTGAAATCTATGTGGACCTCTATGTACCAAAGAGACATGTTTTACTGAATAAAAACTCAGTTTTGAATCTTGTATGGGGTGACGTTTTGATTCCCCAAGGTAAGTCTTTATCAGCTTAAGAGGTTCTGTGTTTATTTCTAACTCACTGATGCAGTTTCATTGGCAGTGACTACCAAGTTTATTATAACTAAAGTGATTGAATTTCATATTTTATTATTTATGAATAATGGAGATTTATTCTGTTAAATTAATATGTTGTCTTCAAAAAAAGATTAAACAAGCAATGAGAAGCTTCAGCAAAAGGGATTTTTTGAAGAAATGTGTCTGTTATGAAATATACATGACATTGTTGACTTAGGATACTAACAGCAAACATGAATTATGATATTAATTTGTGTGTGTGTCATATTTATGTTATTACTCAGTGCTCTTAATACTTACAATAACATTAAAGAAAAACTTTTAAAATGATTATGTTGCTGTTGAACATTTTTTAAGGAGTTCATGCTGTGCCGTAGAGAAGAAAAGGATCCTAGAAAATGCTTGGATGAAGGCAAAGCTGTCACTTCCTGTGCACTGGAATTTTTTCGTCAAGTCAAGAAAACGTGCCGAGAATCATTTGAAGCATATGCCCATTGCCTGGAGTATAGCAGTCCTGAAATGGCTTTTAAATAGTATGTGGAAATTTGTTGTAGGAAACTGTTTTTGTATATGTAGTAGTGTTAGTGTAAATGGAGGAGATAGGAAAGAATTATAAAATTCAGTTTTGGTTTTATTAAAGAATAAATCTGCAAATGTTTATACATGTTACTAATGACCACAAAATATTCATTTGTGTAGTTTTCTTGGTCAAAAATAAAGAACTATCAAAATTTTACTTATTAGAATTTTTTTCATGTAAAAAAAGCAGATTTAGGTGATGTTAAATACAGATAGTTTTTTTCCCACTTTTGCTCCTAATTTTTCATTTTGAGTTTAGTCACAGGAATGTAACAATAGCATTTCATATGTGTTTGTCGACTCCGGTCAGAAGATAGATTTGAAATGTTATTTACACACACTTGTGATTTTTAATATAAAACTAAATCAGACAAACTAACAAAAATGTAAAAAAAAACCTTGCAATTTACATGATTTGTATCATAAATTTTAGGTGTATTAATTTTCAATGTTTTGCTGGCCTTTGATGTTTTAAGTTGTATATTTATGGTCAAGACAAATTAGTTTTTTAGGAGAAAAAGATTATCCATGTCATTGACAATACCCCTCGGTGTGGATTCCTGTATGTGGTGAGGGACCTCCCAGGGAAGGTTCTGTTCTATCTGATTACCTTCTCTGGGATCTAAACATCCACCCACGTGTTTGCCGTGCGTGGCGACCCGTGAAGGGGAGGAGAGGATCCTGGTGGTTGAGGGGTCCAACCCTAACATACCACTTTGGCCTCGAATTCCTGTAAACGGGCAGCCTTTGGGTGGCCCCCCTTGGGTCAATCGGCTGGTCCACTTGGGCTAGAGTCAACCAAGTACTAGTGTTGGAAGTTCTCAACGGGTGTTGTGGACATTGTGCCTGATGCTGGTGTTTGGGTATAGTGCTCACGAAACCCTGGCGTTGCTGCATTGTCCTTGCATGACTTTGTTGTGCGTCCCCTTGTAGGGCTCCATGGTGGGTGGGTACTGAAATTTTTTCTTTTTCCTATGGATCCTCCAAAAAATTTAAATAAAATTGTAAAAAAACAGTCAGTGGGTAAGCGACCACATCTTGAATACTCAGAACAGCAATCTTCAACATCAGTAACACACGTACCTCATTTTCTTATATTACATTCTCTTTCAGAAAAACCTTTAGGGCAAATGTCCCCTTTTTTTATTCAAAAGGGACTAGAGGGACTTGCTGGCTCTCCAAAGTCAGTAAAGAAACTTCGATCTGGTGACATTGGTTGAAACATCCACATCCCAACACAGTGAACTTCTTTTGAATTCAAAGGCAATTGGGGATATACCTATTGAGGTTACACCCCATGCTACCTTGAATTCTTCACGAGGAGTTATTGTTGAAAGGGATTTGAAGAATGTTCCCGAGTCAGAGATTCTCGCTGGTCTCTCCACTCAAGGAGTTTCTGCAGTGAGGCATCTCCACTCGCAAAGATGGAGTTACACTGCCAACAAATACCCTCGTTTTAACATTTACTTCACCACGCACCTGCCACCATCAAGGCAGGTTATCTCATTTGCAGGGTTCGCCACACATACCAAACCCTCTTTGATGTTTCCAATGTCAGAAATTCGCCACTCAAAGACATTTTGTCGTGGTTCCCTGACATGTGCTCGTTGTGGAGGCAAGGACCACGATGCCTATGACTGTGACATGAACCCACATTGCGTAAACTGCAATGGTTCTCACCCTCTTACTTTCATTCTTGCCCAAAATGGTTGGAGGAAAAGAGGTGCAGCGTTTGAAAACGACACATAACATTAGTTATCCTGAGGCTTGGAAATTGCTGTCCACAACTCCATCTCGACATATGCTGCTGCACTTCATTCCACAACTACAGTGGGAGTGCAGACAGATCTCTGTGCCTCAAGAGAATCGTTTTCAAAACAAATGAAAAGCCTTTTGACCTCCGTGGTTAAAAAGGTTGATGAATCGACTTCCACACCCATCTCTGTTCCTCCCATACCTTCCAACAAACCTCAAGATCCACGTCCCTCAGTTTCAAATACAGGCATTTCTTCTGATACATCTTTTTCTCCCACCACAAGAGACAAAACAATTATTCGTTCGCATCCTCAGTCACTGGATTCCCCTTCCAATAACAAAAACCTGCCCACCCGACCCAGAGCAGGATCCATGGAGGTTGATAGACCTCCTCCGACTAAAGACAGTAAAGAAAAAAGACGTGGTCGTAAACCGAAGAGTTCTCCAGCCACTTCACCTACCTGTTCTTAAAAATGGCCACCTGGATACAATGGAACTGTCGAGGTTTACGTTCTAATCTGGATGATATCAAAACGCTGATTGCTTCCTACCATCCTGTTTGTCTTTCTTTACAAGAAACATTTCTCAAAACTCCTGATACTGTCTCCATTCGGCAGTTTTCTCTGTACAGAAATGACAGGTTGTGTGATGATCGAGTACATGGAGGGGTGGCACTGTTGGTTGATCAACACGTGCCCACCCTGTCTTTGTCACTCAACACACCCTTGGAGGCTGTAGCCATCCGTGTTTCCTTGGGTCATACCATCACTGTTTGTTCTCTGTACCTGTCTCCTGGAGAGACATATGATCAATCAGATCTTAATGCTCTCGTTGAACAATTGCCATCTCCATTTCTAATCCTAGGGGATTTTAATGGACATCATCCCTCTGGGGAAGTGCTATTATTGATGGGAGGGGCCGATCTGTAGAGCGGATGCTCTCTGATCACAATCTTTCTCTTTTCAATACTGGTTCTTCCTCTTACTTTCATGCACCTAGTTAGTCCTTTACTGCTATTGATCTCTCAGTTTGCTCCCCTTCATTATTCTCCCATTTTTTCATGGAGGGTTGACAGTAATCCACTAGGCAGTGATCATTTTCCGATCCTTTTGAGAGAGACTGGCCGTGGTCGATGCCACCCTACCCACGTGCCCCTGTGGAAGCTGGATCAGGCAGACTGGTCCACTTTCACTGCTCTCGCAGAACTTGATCCTGCCATTGTAAATCAGCCATCAATAGACGACTGTGTGGCAGCAGTATCTGATTGTATTGTACAAGCAGCTGCTCAGTGTATTCCTAAAACCTCGACACGTTTTCCACGATATCCTCGTCCGTGGTGGAATCCTGCTTTCCACTTAGCACGGAAGGCTCAAAAGCGGGCCTGGGATACTTTTCGTAGATATCCCACACTTTCAAACCTGGTTGCTTTCCAACGGGCCCGTGCACATGCTAGGTGGGTAAGACGTCAAAGCCAGAAGGAATCTTGGATTAAGTTCACAACCAGCATATCTTCTACCACCAGTTCCAAGATCATATGGGACAGGATTCGAAAGGTTAATGGGCACTACAATTCTGTCTCCCTCTCCATCTTACTCTCTGATGGTCAGGAGGTGACTGATGTTCGGAACATCGCTAACACTCTAGGTGAAAGCTTTTGCCGGGTATCTAGCACTTCTGCTTGTTCCTCCACCTTCCTGGCCATCAAGACTCGGACAGAGCGATTACCTCTTTCCTTTCGAAGTGACTGTTTCTTTGACTATAATTGTCCCTTTACCCTGGTGGAACTAAAAAATGGCCCTTCATCGGTCTGCCAGTACGTCTGTTGGACCTGATGATATTCATTATGACATGCTGCACCATCTATCTCCTGCTTTTCTTGATGTCCTTCTGATTGTTTTCAACCGGATCTGGCAGGAGAATGTTTTTCCTGATGCCTGGCACCAGGCTATTATTTTACCTTTCTCTGAGCCAGAGAAAGATCCCAAGATTCCTTCAAACTACCGTTTGAAAACCAAGATACAAGAGCACTGATCATGGGTCTGTCCTTGAATCAAACAACCTCCTCTCGCCCACCCAGTGTGGGTTCCGTCGACAGTACTCCACCACAGACCACCTAATTCGTCTTGAAACATCTATCAGAGAAGCCTTTCTCAACCGCCAACATCTTGTATCAATATTCTTTGACATAGAGAAGGCTTACGACACAACATGGAGGTATGGCGTTCTGCGAGACCTCCATACATATGGGTTACGTGGCCATCTACCCATGTTTATTAAAAATTTTTTAATGGACAGGAGATTCCAAGTAATTGTGGGTTCGACACTTTCCCGTATTTTTGTACAGGAACTTGGAGTCCCTCAAGGCTGTGTATTGAGTGTCACACTCTTCAGTATAAAGATAAATGCCATCACTGAACAACTCCCTCTCACTGTTGCGAATGGGCTGTATGTCAACGACTTTCACATCTCATGTCAGTCGTCAAACATGAGATATATTGAGCGGCAACTACAAACTGCCCTCAATTGTGTACGGAAGGGGACTCTGGCGAACGGCTTTAATTTCCAAAACTGTATGCATGCACTTTTGCCGTCGACGGGGTATTCACCCTGATCCTGAACTCCATATTGGTGAAGTTTTGCTGCCAGTGGTCCCGGAGACCAAGTTCTTGGGGCTTATCTTTGATCGTAAACTGACCTTTATACCACACGTAAAGCAGCTTCGGGTCAAATGCACAAGAGCACTGAACATCCTCCATGTTCTCTCTTCTACCAGTTGGGGCAGATCGCTGTTCAATGTTAAAGGTATATCGTGCTCTTATTAGATCAAAACTTGATTATGGATCAATGGTCTATGGCTCTGCCAGACCCTCGCCTTAAAGATGCTGGACCCCATTCATCACCAAGGACTTCGGCTGTGCACTGGGGCTTTCCGTATCTCTCCAGTTCAAAGTATATACATTGAATCTCATGAACCTTCTCTACACTTTCGCCGTTTGCAACTATCTTTACAATATACTTCAAAACTTCATTCCTTACCAAAGCATCCCACCTGGAATGTGTTTTCCTTCCTCGGTGGGCAGTACTTTTTCAGAACAGACGATCTGTCATTGCTCCATTTGGCCTTTGCATCCGGGCGCAATTGGATGAATTGGGTCTGTCCTTGGATAACATTGCAGATTCCACAGGTCGCCCATCCCACCATGGCTTATTACAGCCCCAAATGTGACCTTTCTTTCAGTCACCTAAAAAAGGCAGATACTCCAGATTGGAAGTACCGTCTTTTATTCAATGAATATCTTTCAAACAATCATTCAGTTCCCATTTATACAGATGGTTCCAAATCAGGTAACTCAGTGGGCTCTGCTATGGTTTGCTATGGGTCAGTACTTGCGCGCAGAATCCCTTCTACAGCTTCTGTGTTCACTGCTGAACTGTATGCCATATCTCTTGCCCTGGATCATATTGCAGCTGAGCAGTACTCCAACTGCACTATTTATACTGATTTGCTTAGTTCTATACTTGCCTTGGAATCGCTACACATTAGCTCACATCCTATTCTCGCTGATATTCAAACCGACTGGCCCATTTCTCATTAGCAGCTACTTCAATCCAGTTTTTCTGGATACCAGGCCATGTTGGTATTCGTGGGAACGAGCTTGCAGACATGGCAGCTAAATATGTCTGCTTCAGCACCATCACTCCTATGCCTATTCCATACATGGACTATGGTGTTATCTTCAAGGCTCGGCTCCGTGCCAGCTGGCAGTCCACTTGGAGTGAGCAACGCGACAACAAACTTTTTCAAATCAAACCCAAAATTAGACTTTGGCTATCTAGCTTCCGTAAAGTTCGGAAGGAGGAAGTTGTTCTCACTAGGCTACGCATTGGTCAGTTTTTTAACTCATCATTTTCTTTTATCTGGAACTGATGCACCAATGTGTAGTTTGTGTAACACTCAAATCACTATCAGCCACGTTTTACTTTCTTGCCATCATTACAATTCTCAACGACGGCAATATTTTAAACATATTTTTTCCCAGGGTCAGTCTGTAACATTGGACAGAGTTATTGGTTATGGTGACTCTGTCCACCTTGATAATGTTTTTATTTTTTTATGGCCATTAACCTTTTTAATCTCATTTAAGTGTTTCATATTTATTCATTACACCTTTTTAATTGTGGTTCCTTTTTTACAGTTTTAATCTCTCTCATTCAATTTGACATTGGACAATGGCCAGAACATTAAATAACTTCGACACCAGGACTGGAAAGGCTAACTTCAGGTGACTAACGCTACTGTTTGAACTATCCGTTTGAACTACTCGTTAGTCGTCCTGGCGAGTTGTTATTATACTTTGCTGCATATCATTTCACACTTTTACTACTTTACTTTTTTAGTACTGGCCATATTGACTCATAACCCGGAACCAGGACTGGAAAGACCAACTTCAGGTGACTGATGGTGGTTTTTATACTTACCTGTTAGTCTTCCTGGCGGGTTATGATCATTACCATTCTGCTACAGGTAGTCCTTTACAACTTTGTTGACTGGATGTCAACATTGGTTTTACACCATTTTCTGTTTTAATTGCCGCTTTGCTTTTATCTTCAATTACTTTTACAAATTTTACTCCATTTACTTGACTTTTATCTTTTTACTGGACATTTGGCTACTCATTATTACGATTTTGCGGAGTGTCTTTTAAAACCTTTATTCTTTTACATTTTGATAATAGCTGCTATGACACATAACCCGGAACCAGGACTGGAAAGGCCAACTTCAGGTGACTGACGGTGGTTCTTGAACTTACCTGTTAGTCTTCCTGGCGGGTTATGATCATTACCTTTTTGCTAGAGTAAATACCTTACAACTTCTTATACTCTGCCTTCTATCTTAACATTGTAGATTAGGTGTCAACATTGGTTTTATACTTTTTTGTTTTACCTTCATTTCCATTTATGTCTATTACTACATTTATTTTTTTTTTTTTACATTTTTACCGAATGTCTGGCGCAGATAGCCTCGCTGCTTTGTGCCATAAAACACTAAATCAATCAAGTCATTGACAATAAATAAATTTTTATTTCATAGACATTCCAAATATTCTACTATCACTATTGACAGGTGTAAAATGAACATTTCATGATGTATTTTATTAAGGAATTGTGTGTTCTATGATTGAATTTATAACAATGTATTCAAAATAGCATTAGAATAGATTGTAATGTTATAGTTACAATGTTTCAGAAGTATTATTAACAATTAGTAATTTAAAGAAAGATTATAATTGTCGTGTAAATGATATAAGTGTAGAAGTTAGCTTTCTTACTGAAATATGGTGTTTCTTTAAAAAAACAATAATATAAGTACAGGATGAAACAAGAATTACCAGCCAGTAATAGATAAACAATAACTATTACAGTTGGAGTCTCATTGACTTAGAACTTGGTTATAAATACAACATTCCTTTGTCTGTTGAAACACTGCATTAAAAAACAAGTAAAAAACGTTTCAAGAAGAGGAAATAAACATAGAAATGGCTAATATTAACCCTTCATACAGGATGCTAACAAAATAGTAGAGATGACATTTGCATCATTCATACATAATAACACATGCAAGATAATTGTATTTTTATCTGTTAACATTCTACTACACCATAGGAATGATCAGAATGCCATCTGTACTATCATGTTTATGTTGTGTGCCTATAGGCTTTAATAAACATTTAGTTCAGTTACCATGTCGAATTAATAGTACATATGTATTGTACAACAGTATTTATTTCTTGCATTTATTAAAAATGTTCAAACTGTATGTGCAAGTTCTTTATAAGTATAGATAAAACATGTTAAAATGTTTAAAAGTACAAAAGATTTACAGTTATTTCTTTTAGTGTTTGTCTTATAAAAATATATCTAATTTAGTTGCAGAAAGACTCAAGCTGCTTTAGATAACTGTATGATGGACAAAATGGGTTTGGAGAGGCCAGAACTTGGATATTTCAGTCGACCAAGAGTTCACAAGACTCAGCGACCTAAACCAGAACCCGAGACCTTGCCCAAGTATTCAGATCAAATTCCAAGTTTACCTGATGATTTCCCTCGAGAACCTGCCAAATATGGCTCTCGTTGGTTTTTCTTTAACTAGAGCATAGATTCTGAAATTAATGTGAAGATGGGTCTGTTTATTAGAAAGATTAATATACAAAAAAAGGAGGTTCATAGAATGTAGTTTTAAAGTTTTCAGGCATGTAGGGTTCTCATGTACAGTTTACTTTCAAGTGAGCTGTTAAATGTAAACATTCTAGAAGTTTAATAAACTTTATTTGTTGATATCTTTTTGTTTACTTGTCACTAGTAACATGCAGTGCAGTAGTAGCAAAATCCCAGCCTGGTTTTGTGTAGTAGTAATGAGATAAAGTGAAAAGTGGTGTTATGTAATCAAAAACAACTGTCGTAAACTGTTGTGTAGAGGTAAGTTACATAGAAGTATATCTTTATTAATTACAGATTTGTAAATTTTTTAAGCTAATCTTTAGAACAATTTTTGATTCCGTGATTGTTTTAATTAAGATAAAAACATGTTTTTTTATCACAGTAGGAGTTAAATTGGTAGATGTCATTTTTTTAGTTTGCAGAAGTTGCATTTTTTGCATCGGTCTTAATTGAAATTTTAGGGAAAATTTATTTAATATCGGTTGAGAAAGTTCATACTACAATTGTTTAAAGTGAAGTTGTATATTAAAACTAATGTTTTGAACATTAAAATTGTGCCACTATAAAAATTTGCCTATATTTATGCCATTTACTGGAACAGTTTTCTTCAGGTTTTAAGTTGTTATTTTTAACCATCCAATAGAGTTTTCAAAGAATATTATCAGACATAGAAAATACAGCTTCTTTCAATATTGAAAAACTAATACAAAGGGTCAAACTCATATTTTTAATTTTTGATACTTTTAGTGAATTTGCCTGATAGTTAATTGTACAGTGAAGGGGTTTAGATGTTTCTGTTATTGGATTATATGTTATCATTAGCTATACTGTTCTGATGTATACAGCAACAGAGTTTCATATCATTACATGATTCAAATAGAAATGTAATGTTTGTTGGTATTTGAAATTTGAATTTGTGCACATATTTCGTTTCTGTGAAAGGATTTCTTAGTAAGCCCTTTAGTACTATTGTAAGGTCACAATAAACATTATAACTTTTTACAATGTCTGTAATCACAGACTTACAAAACATATATATTCCATCAACCTTAAAATCACCAAATCCTGCTGTGTCGCAGACTTAGATTATATACTGTAAACAAATGTTTCTCTGATCTTGTGAAAAGTTCTCTTGGTTGACAATGTTCTGATCATTGTGGATGATAAGGTTCAAATCAACAGCCCCCAGCTGATCTTGTGAAAAGTTCTCTTGGTTGACAATGTTCTGATCATTGTAGATGATAAGGTTCAAATCAACAGCCCCAAACCATCTGTTGTTTGTTTTTCAATGGTACAGTTATTTCAATTAATTTGGTGTTTTGTTGCCTTTCAGACTAGTGAAGATATAACAGATTTTTATTTTTTTCTGAAAGAAAAGCAGATTATCTTGGAAGCACTTCTCACCTTTTCACAGGACTGAAAGCTATTAGCTTGAACTATTACCAAAAGATATTTTCGTGTATGTAACAAGGCTTGAATGAAACTCTTGTTTCTTCATGTGTTAACATGTACTGTGTATTCTACAATGAAATCAACATTAGGCTCTATCTTTCCTTTAAGATGAAGGCAACATATTCTGCATATGCAGTAGTCCCTTTGAGGTCATTGTCTGTTATCATGAGCTCATTCATTCCTTAGCACTAGTTAATGTCAAATATGTTTATATTTTGTTGAGATCAATGGAATTTTGTAATTTACTATTTTAAACTTACAGTTACCACTTGTAGCATAGTTCTTCTTAACTTTATTTTTTGGTGTTGAGAAAGAAAGACACAAATATTTAAACATTTTAGTAAGAATTGCTGATTCAAATTATAATTTCTTCTCTTCATCAATTTATAATATTTTGGGATGCTCTTTCCAGAGTCTGATATGCTTTTCCGACAGCACTGCTTCTCAACTTTATTAACCTGGTATATGGATTTTTATAATTCATCTCCAGTTTCATCATTAGTGATGAAGGATAACATTTATCTTATCTGAAAATCTATTTCAGATGGATATTCAAAGAACTACTTACCCTTCCTTCCCATTTATAGTGTTTCTCCTTTGCCTCATCCATAATGGGTTTGCTGTGACAAACAGTGCCCTCAAAGGGACTCCTGCACCTTTTACAAAGTGTCATCCTCCTGCTGATGGACGGGTATAATTTAATGCTTACTCCTTCATAGAGTGGTGTAGCACAAGTTAACATGTGTAGGGTGAGAGGTGATCTCCTTTCAAGGTTAAGAACATGCACAAAACTTTTTTCAGTAGTGGCACAAATTAATAACTGCCAGTTATGTGGAAAGTAAATATCAACTTTCCTCTTGGTGCTCTTTGGCTTGATTCTTTGATACCTTCTTTGAGAATTGTGTATTTTTTCTCAGTGAATACTGTTTTAGGAGGTGTTTTACAGACATCTTACAGAATAATAGTTTTATTAGAAACAACAAACTTGTGATATTTAAGCTGTATGTAAATATTAATAATTTGTTAGTCCTCATTTAATATTGGTTCTCTGTAATGTAACCAGTATATCCTGTCCTCGTATTAAACTTCCAGGAGCAATATGAAGTAATTCTTTAGAAGTTTATACCTAGTCCTTAATCATGTGTACGTCATTTTGTTTTTTCAGAATTACTATAGGAATAAACAACACTTCCTGTTATTTAGTCAGTTAATAACTTTATATATCTTTACAATTTTTACTCATAGTTCTGACAAACCTTTTTTATTTGATGAAAACAGAAGCTTTTTGTATACATTAGTTTAAGACATTTAAAATATTAATTAATTAGTTTTTCTATTTAATGATTCATTCAACTTGTAAAAATAATTTTTAATGCTAGATTTTGAACTAGGAATCACAAGAACGTAATGACATTTTTCAAATATAACATTTACACATGAATGCACATTTCTACTATTTCAAAGTAAAGGTTACTGTGAAGTTTTATGTAGTTATTAATAAGAAATACTGAGTGAACATAAAGAAAATGTGATAATACCAGTACTGTTATGTATATTATCAAACTATGATGAAGAAGTGTTGCAGATTGAACTGTATTGAGCTTAGAAGTGTAAGTTTTAACTCATTTCATTTTTGCCACAAGATATCAGAATTAGAAGCAAGGATTATTTAACATTATATCATTTATTCATTTTAATACTGTATCCTCATCACACCAAACATGCTCACCCATTCAGCTGTGGGGGCATTATAATGTGACGGTCAATCACATTATTCATTAGTAAAAGAATAGCCCAAGAGTTGGCAGTGATGACAAGCTGCTTTCCCTTTAGTCTTATACTGCTAAATTAGGGATGGCTAGTGCAGATAGCCCTCTCGTAGCTTTGGGCGAAATTCAAAACAAACAAACAATAATGTGTATTAATTACGTTTCAGTTCAACGTTCATTTCACTTCTGCGTGTGTGTCGTATCTGTTATTGGATTTCTTGGACATAATTAGTGGCTGACTTTTTTGAACTGAACATAAAAGTGTTTTTGTCTTTTAATAATTTATTTTCATTGTAAGTATACAAGTAGTTGCTCTTCGTTTAGTACTGTTATTAACTTTTGAAGTTACATTTACATCATTACTAACAGATTCTGATAATAGCTTTTGAACTTTATGATTCTTTTAACTGGTATATTTACACAGCCGAACATATTTGTAGTAAATTTTTGTTGAGTATCATGTTAGGAAATTGACTTCGGATGAATAGGTGAAAAGGATAATGAGGTAAGTTGATAAGGCTGTGTGAATTCCCTTTAAAGGTGTTATTGACGTTTTTGTTTTAGGGAATAACAAGGACCCAAATTATATGCAATATAAATGCAATACGAAAGAGAAAGACCACAGTGTGTAGTTTTGAGAACAAAAGATATAGATTTCATACACAAAAATTAAGATGAATGAGAATACATACTCATTCGACATCAATTTTCTTCCATTTTCTTTAGTTTGTTTGTATTTTTGTTAACAAATATTTGTTTATTTTTTAAATTCGCCCAAAGCTACACGAGGGCTATTTGCGCTAACCATTGCCAATTTAGCAGTGTAAGGTTATAGGGAAAGGCAGCTGGCCCTCACCACCCACTGTCAACTCTGGGGCTACTCTTTTACCAACGAATAGGGGGATTGATTGTACATTGTAAAACCCTTATAGCTGATAGTATAACAGGGATTATTTGAGAAAATATTCTTATGTGATAGAAGAAAAAAAAAGTATTATTTTCGAAATATTCGTAGTTGAATTATTGAAATTCCGTTATTAAAACCAAAACTTTTATAAAGAGTAAATTCGTAGGTATGTGTTATCAGTGTTTATTTCGAAAACAGTCTGCTTTCAAATAATTTAAAATGAACTAGAAACTAGAATTGATATACCTTTTGCTATTAAGTATCTAACATAACTTTTATAAACCAAACAATCAGTTGTAAATGGTCATCTGCAAAAAAACGTTTGTTTTGGATTTATTATTCTCACACACATATTTCCATTAAAGTTAAAAACAGTATATGTTATTGTTTGATAAAATGTTAAAACCTTGTTTTCTTAACAAAGATTATTGATTACAAGTTCTCTCAAATGCAGCTCAAGATTTGAATTAACTTTGTGTATTAGGTTTGGTTTGTTTTGAATTTCTCGCAAAACTGCACGAGGGCTATCTGCTCTAGCCGTCCCTAATTTAGCAGTGTAAGACTAGAGGGAAGGCAGCTTGTCATTACAACCCACCACCAACTCTCGGGCTACTCTTTTAACAACGAATAGTTTGATTGACCGTCACATTATAACACCCCCACGGCTAAAAGGGCGAGCATGTTTGGTGTGACGGGGATGCGAACTCGCAACCTGGGATTACGAGTCTAGCGCCTTAACCACCTGGCCATGCCAGGCCTGTGTATCAGACAACCGCTATCAAGCTTCTGATGGTGTGGAAACCATTAGTGGAATTAGGTTAATGTTGAAATTGAATGCAACTGGAATTGGGATTTTCTGCAAGTAAATAACCATTGTTTACTTGATTCACACGTGGAATATATGAAACAATGTATACAGGAAGCAAGTAAACATTTAATTAATTAAGTTCTTTAGACATCAATAAATGTACAATGTTGTTGGTCTTCCTGTAAATTTTCTCCTATGATTAATAACCATGACATCTGATCAGTTTGCCACTATTAACCCCCGCTAGTACAGCGGCATGTCTTCGGATTTACAACGCTAAAATCAGGGGTTCGATTCCTCTCGGTGGGCTCAGCAGATAGCACCGTCTGGCTTTGCTGTAAGAAAACACACATACATGCCACCATTAGGTTCGGTTTAGTTACGTACACGGCCTTGAGGGTTTGTTTATGGCACCTCTTTGAAAAAGGGATACAAAAATAAATAAACATTAACTTTCGTGTTTTAATTGTAGCTCGATAAAATATATTGAATTTTTTTTAAATAATGAATTAAAACACGATGAACAAAATACTTGATTCTTTAGTATATCAATATATTCAGGTTTTATGTGTTAGTGAACTGTATACACCTGGGAACAAACAAGTAGTTTTTATATGTTTTGTTAGGAATGATATATCTTGCCAAACTAATTTACTCATATCCAGTCTGTTAACTTACGAATGTGATATGAATTTGTGTTCTTTCTATTAGAGACCTAGCATAGCTAGGTTTTTAGTGTGCTCTTCTTGCTAGCTGATGGTTCGATGTTTGTTTTTTTAATTTCGCGTAGAGCTACACGAGGGTTACCTTTGCTAGCCGTTGGTAATTTAGCAGTGTAAGACTAGAGGGAAGGCACCTATTCGTCACAAGCTCCTAATGGCACAGCAGTATGTCTGCGAACTTACAACGCTCGAAAAAGAGTTTCGATACCCATGGTGGGCAGAGCACAGATAGCCCATTGTATAGTTTTGCACTTAATTCCATTCAAATAAACGAACAAACTATTCATCATCAGTCTCTGCCAAGTCTTGGGTTTCTCTTTTAACAATAAATAATGGGATTGATCATCACATTATAACGCGAGAATGTTTGGTGTGACGGGGATTCGAACCCCTGACCTTCAGATTACGATTTCGAGCGCCCCAACCACCTCGCCATGTCGGATTCTGCTGCTTCGGATACTCACCCTTTAAGCTCTGGAGTGTGTTATAATGTTATGGCCAATTCATTATTAAAAGAGTAACCCAAAACTTGGCGGTGGGTAATGATGATTAGCTTCCTTTTTTCTAGACCAAATTATGGGTAGTTAGTGCAAATAGTTGTAGCGTAGCTTTATTCGAAATTCAAAACCAAACCTTTTAATTGGTTCACGTCAGTGACGTTGACAAGTCTTTCACAGTTGCCTGAGTATCATCGCAGTTCAGCCAACTTTTAGGGTTAAGTTTGAGTGAGAATTTTGAAAAAGTAATATTTTAGTGCAAATTAAATTGCTGCAAATACCAAAAGCGATAGATTGCCTTCTTGAGAGATGTATGGTTGTGATTTTCCCTTAGAATTTTTATTTGATAAAGCATAATGGTGCCACCCGAGACATTTACTGGATTAATATGATTTTTTCCTTGTTGTTATTGAAAACTATTCATTTGACCAAAACGTGAGGTTATTTTGTAAATGAGTATGAACGTGAGAATAGGCCTCGTTCAGTGGATAAATGTGGGCTGACCTGCCACCTGGACTTGCCCACATTGCATACTTTGGTGTGGGCCTTTTGTATATTAATGTATTCAGAACCTCTATTGAGTCAGTATTTGTCCAACTCGTTAATCATAGCTATATTTTCAACTATTTGCCCAACAAGCCAACTGATCGAAGTCACTTGTTCAACTTCAACATTTTTAGTACAGCTAGAGTTACTTAAGAGATGTCATCAGCAAACTTGGCCAATTTACTAGTGATGTCACTGTCAACAACACCCTTTTGTTTTCTTTCATCCAATCAACCTACAAATAAATTATTTAGTTATAACCCAGTTCCTATCAATTTGACTTTCATACCTAATCTTGAGTTTATCAAGTCCATTTTGATATTTTAGTATTTTTATTTACCACCAGTATTTATTTATATACATGATTCAATATAACTTCAGTATTTTCAGTAGAATGTTGTGGGTCACGTTCCTACTATCTTTGGTAAAAATAGAAAAAAAAAAGTACAGGTTCGGACACCTCATAAGCTTCAACAAGAATTATGCTATTAGCAAGTTTAAAAGATCCAGCCGCCATTTTGATAATTTGCTTACCTTCAGCACACTGTAAAATTCCTTGCTGTTAGCTTAAGCATTCTGAATCAGCCTTTTCTTATACGCCCTCTGTGAGTTCCTAATTTTCTTTTCTTTTTTTTGAAATTATTCCCCTCGTTTTCCTTTAGTACATCTTACAATTCATTATATCTGTCAGTTTAAGCTTCTTAAATTAGTGTCATTTATTCCTGGTTTTATTTTTTATGTCCTTTCATGATTTCTTACACATACTCGTGAGTGCAGTAAAATGATGAAAATTCAGAATGATTCTGGAAGAACAGTTAAGGCAGACGAATGCTTATAAATTGATGTCTTTGTATAATACCCACGTCAATTTGCGGTACCTCAGTTCGTCGAATTCGCAATAGAAATGTTTATGTTTCACTGAAGTCCGGGAATTTTAACTCGTGATATTTTATATAATTTGAATACTTTTAATTTAGGCCCCGGCATGGCCAGTTGGTTAAGGCACTCGACTCGTAATCTTAGGGTCGCGGGTTCGAATCTCCATAACACCAAACATGCTCGCCCTTTCAGCAGTGGGAGCGTTATAATGTGACGGTCAATCTCACTATTCATTGGTAAAAGAGTAACCCAAGTGTTGGCGGTGGATAGTGATAACTAGTTGCCTTCCATCTAGTCTTACACTGGTAAATTAGGGACGGCTAGCGCAGATAGCCCTCGTGTAACTTTGCGCGAAATTCAAAACAAATCAAAATTTTATTTTAATGACTTGCGACTAGGACTTTTCTTCGTGGGAGAATTTATTATGGTTAGATTACTATTTGCAGAGGTCCATCTAATGATAGTTGTAATGTTATACATAATTAAATCATAAGTTCGGTTCTTAACTATGTTTATGATCATAGGTAGGCAAACAACGATTTATAGGACTTGTACCAAACTTCAGAACAGTAAAAATATATTGTTAACTCTAACTTTCACCTATCAACAACATAAAATGAAGCAACTTTGTCACATCCCAACGTATGCCAGAAATACTAATGAAATTACCGGCCTGTTTAATAATTTGATCATTGACGTAGAAACTCTACTCAAACCTTCATATAAAATCAACATCTTACTACCTAAACCATAAAGAATCTTCACCAAAGGAAAACAACAACCACAATGCATATAATATTGTGTGAATGTAGGAAGAAATACATAGAAAAACATCACGCCCCTTAGAAATAAGAGACAAAGAACACCAAGGTTACGCGTGAAGAGGTGAATTCCAGATTTCTGTCTTAAGATACCATCAATATGAAACAGATCACAAAATACTTTGGAATAAAATTCGTCTTGTACACCAATCCAGAACTAAAAATGAAAAAGACGGTTTACAAACTATAGAAATAATGAAAGCAAAATATCTCTTAATAAACTGCCTTCATGACCCTTGTCACGTCGGTCATATTTGGTAATATCTATTCCCTTTTCATACATTTAACCTTTATATACACACTCTCTCCTCTTTATAACAATATATAAAAATTGTATTGCGTAGTATCGATTATACATCCTACATCCAATTATTTTGACATTGGATTTATAGTTTCCTGCCTCCCTGAAGGACCACAAATTCGAGACCTGCCTTTGTTTCAGTTTTAGTTATTCGGTCCTGTATCGAGCTTTAGCAATAAATTCTATAGCCAAGATTTTGCCACTACCACATTTCGGAAAGTTTCAAACAGGAATTCCAACCAGATTTGTATTTGAACTGGTCATACATACAGAAGAAAAACAGTTTTTTTTTTTGTCGAAACATATAATATGTTCCACCATGAATAAAATTCTTACTTATTCTTATAAATTGTTATTTACCCACCTATTATTACATTAAAATAATGTGCTTCCTTACTGAAGTAGGTATGTGATCATCAACGCCCTTTTTTTACAAGTTTTATATAGTTCCAGGATAAATTAATTGGAATCTTTCTTGTACAAACTCATGGTAGTTTTAAAATGAAGAGACTGTATTCACATTCGAAATCAAAACTGACAATGAGTTAAACTAATACATTATTAACAAAGTTTTGAAAATAAATTTATTTCCGCTCCTTAAGCCTGTTTGGCCTCAGGTTGGTGTAATTGCCTGTATGTTTAACATGATTATCATATGATGAATGTCTTTAAACACTCGCTTGACATTTTCAGTGTCCGTAGCAGTGGTAAAATGCCAGTAGCACTTCCGGTTTTTGGCTTCTTTGTTCAAGTCGTAATACATTTCTGTTGTACTTAGACGCATATTTCTTTGGGGTTTCTTGGTTACTTCCTGAATTTAGAGACAAAATTGGATAAAGAAAGAAACATTAAAATGTTCTGATTCACTTGTACAAGAAACGTATACAAAAATACAAACACTTGTAATGATTAGTTATTTCTGAACATTTAAGAACCGAATAAAAATTAACTAATTTCTTAAAAATACAAACATTTCTGTATAACATGTTAGTGCTAGTGACAATGGAGCGGCGGCTAATTGTTTTTGTTATTCTTAAGCCTACAACCAACTTTAAATTTATACGAAACCTAACATGATACAATTTTCTCAGAGTAATTATGCGCCATCAGATACATATCTAGGCAATCTAGAACCCAGGGCAAGCCACCATATTTACGCCCTTCTTTGAGTCTCGTGGAAAAGTCATTTCAGTAATTTTTTTCCGTTCCTCATCGCTTTGTGCCATAGTTAGGGCTAACTGTACCATGGCCTGCTCAGTACTGTGGGCATAATAAATGTTGTTGTTGTTTTTTACTTAAATAGTTCTCAACTTGTCTCTAGACAATAGAAAAACTATAAGTTTCTTACCAAAAATTTATCACGAATGAAGCAGCGACACCTATGGTAATTAGGATCTTCTTCGCTGTCTCTGTCTAAAATAAAGTGTTTATAAAAATTAGTTTACTTTCAATATAGCTGCAATAGTGTACTAGCATACTCATTTATAAACTGTTAGAAAATAACATAGAAAAAAAAACACTTAAAGATAGCATTAAAAACGCAGAATTGTTTGGTGATTAAAACGTTTATTTGGAAAACAGATATATATATATATACATATATATCTAATGTGTCTGCAGGATACAAACTAGAAGAGAGAAATAGTTTTGTGGTGTAAATTGATTGTTATTGTTATATTAAATTTATTTGCAAGTGATTGTTCAGAGTTTTAACCTTCAAAGAAGAATTTGGTAAGTAAGATGAAAAAATATCTTTTGGATGATTTGTTTGTTTTTGAATTTCGCGCAAAGCTACATGAAGGCTATCTGCGCTAGCCGTCCCTAATTTAGCAGTGTAAGACTAGAGGGAAGGCAGCTAGTCATCACCACCCACCACCAACTTTTGGGCTACTCTTTTATCAATGAAAAGTGGGGTTGACCGTCACATTATAACGCCTTCACGGCTGAAAGGGTGGGCATGTTTGGTGTGACGGAGATTCGAACCCACGACCCTCAAATTACGAGTCGAGCGCCTTAACCACCTGGCCATGCCGGGCCTTTTTTGGATGAACTCAAGCAGTAGGGTTACGATTTAAAACAATTTCTGTATTAAGTATGAATGTGTATGTGTCCCCTAATGGACAACGATAAGTTTACGAACTTACCACTATAAAACACGGGTTTAGTTCCTCGCGGTGGCTTTGCCCCATCACAAAGATATACCCCCCCCCAGTGGTACAGGCGGCATGTCTGCGGACTCACACCCCTAAAAATCTGAATTTCGATACTCGTGGTGGGCAAAGCACAAATAATTCATTGTGTAGCTTTGCCTCTAATCTAAATAAGTAAATATAAACATACAAGCACATACTGATGTCAGCTATCAAATAGATTGATATCAAATAAATGAAGCATACATATAAATCGTTATAAGAACATCAGAGGTATGCGGATCACTCGTATTGATCCACATTTGTTGAAATTAATTTCACTTATCTCCGTTTTCAATAAATTTTTGTTAAATCACTCAGATCCTATCGGTACTGATTTCTTTACCAACCAATATTAATCGCTTCCTTAAGTGCTTACGAGAATGTTGTGGTAACTGGATATCAGTCATTGTCAGGGGCTTAGAAAGACTTAGCTGTAAATTAGCTATCCCAGCTACCTCCATAAAATTACTTGTCTGTCCTATACAATGTCAGAGGATAAACCGCTTGAAAGAAGTCATGCCCTAAGACAGGACAAAGTATTATAATATAAATAAACACACAACACAGTATAACATTAACGGCTTGTATCAGTAGGTAAGTAGATAAGACAGCTACTGAAGTTTTGTCAACACATGTTCATATTGAAAAGAAGTTTTTACAAAGTTTGGTTTCTTTCTAACACAAAGGTTATAGCTCTTCACTCGCAATACGAGGGTAGCGGGTTCGAATCCCTATCACAGCAAGCATGCTCGCATTTTCAGCTATTGGGCCGTTATAAAGTAATGGTCAATCCCACCATTCGTTGTTAAAATAGTAGCCTCCAAGAGTTGGGCGATGAGTAGTGATGACTAACTGCCTTCTCTCTAGTCTTACATTACTAAATTAGGGACGACAAGCGCAGATAGTCCTTGTGTAGATTTGCGCGAAATTCAAAATCAACCTTACCTTGAAGACTTAGATTGTAGGTGTTGAATTCTGGAAAATATTCTACTATTTTTGTTCCCGACGCTATCTTCTCTTTGAGTAAATCTTGTTTATTAAAGAATAGGATAAATCCACATTCTCGGAGAAACCTGTAATTGAAATAAAAAATAGTTTGATTTTTTGAGATCCGTTAAACAAATCAGGTTACATATCTTGTTCACAAATTCTTCTGTGTTATTTATACCTCCCATAATAATTATTTGAAATTAATAAGCATTTTTAATTAGGCCCGGCATGGTCAAGTGGTTAAGGCACTATTCGTTGGTAAAAGAGTAGCCCAAGAGTTGGCGGTGGGTGGTGATAAGTAGCTGTATTCCCTCTTATATTGCTAAATTAGGGAAGGCTAGCGCAGATAGGCCTCGTGTAGCTTTTCACGAATTTCAAAACCAACCAATTCTGTTCGTTAATCGTGTTGTAATAATATTTTGTACTTTGGATTATATGAGATAATTTTTTCAACGTGTTGAATATTAACCATGTAGGTACGATTTGTTGAACTTGACCATTGTGTTTTTAGTTCACTAATTCAGCGTTCAAACGAGATAACGATAACAGATTTAGTTTATTTATTCTTCATAAGTTTTACGAGCTTGAACACCGTTGAACTTGTAGGTCACGTTTATAAATGGTGTTACTCACCTTATACTAACGTCAATAAACACTTACTTGTTCCATTTTTCGCATGAAACGAAAATACAATGACTGATTCACTCTATTGGCTAGAAACACCTCTAGTGCTTATTTAATGTTTCATTGAACATCGTATATGTACATGTATCATAACCTCGAATTTGCTAAAAATTTGACGCAAAATGGTTTTCGAACATTTTTGGCCGACGTTATTAAACTTTACGATGCTAACATCACAATTACAACTCCTGGCTTCATCTCGCTAACAAACAAGTTACTACGTTATAAACATAATTTACAACAAGAAAAAGCAAAAGCTACAATCACTTTTAGCTCTATGATATAATTCTTTTTTCTTTCACTATTGGAACATAAAATCGATTCTGGCACAACAGGGAAAATTGATAAGTTTAAGATTGTTGTATTTTTCACATATATAAGTTTGCTTTTCTGAAACACACACACACAAAAACATCATGTAACTAATTTAACACAGCGTCCCATCAAATATACAAATGTCGATATTTCCAAATAAAGTTGTCCTTGTATTTAAATCATAGTATAAGTAACTGAACAACAAAATTAACAATTCATTTGTTTGTATAAAAATATACAACTAAATTAACATTTTCTGTATTGTTTAGATTGGTTAATTTCTGTGGGTTAAAGTGAGATAATGATAAAACCACATTTCGGGCAAGAAATCCAACCGCATACTATGCATGTCTCTCTTAGAAGAAAAATCACAAACTTGAGCCTTTCAAAATATCTGATGTTGTAGCTGGGACAAAGGTCACTTTGCATCATATTAATAAGTGTACAGTTACGGTAGATGAGATGTATAAGAAAGAATAACTTATGAAATATAATATGTATTAACATCTAAATATCTGAATACATTTACTTTGCAATATTCTAATTGGAGGTAGACAACCATGAACTGACCTGCTTGACCAAACATCTTGGAACAGTTCAATGGATTCCATAAGCTGGTTTTTGTCCGGGTCTTCTCGAACTTTGAGGTTGAAACCCGACGATGATATGAGGAATAAGATGGCTGTGATACCATCGAACACTTGAATCCACTTACGTCGCTCTCCACGTTGTCCTCCAACATCAAACATCCTAACATTGGTATAAGATGCATTTCATAAAAGGTTGAATACTTTACTAGATATTTAAACTGCGTAATCTCTTAAATGCTATGAAATCTGCTCTCATGAGTCACAGCAGCGTCTTAAATAGTTCGAAGAACACTCAAGTTTTAATTAAAGTGACTGGTTCCTGTTAGATCAGCTGGCCAATAAGAAGTGAATATCAAAGATTATTCCATTCGCGACCATCGCCTGATTCGTCGACGAGAAATACTTGGCTCACCAGATAAAAACAACTACAGTTACATAAACAGATCCTTAATCCTCGGTTAACCGAGTTCAACCATTAAGGAAAGTAGAAGTTAAGAACTAAGTTGAACCTCTGCACTCATTCTGGGAATATTATTTCATAATAACTCCGAAAAGCTTAGTTTTTTAGATTTGTTTGTTTGTAGTTAAGCTCAAAGCTATCTGTGCTCTATCCATTATGGGTATCGAAGTTTATGTCCAGCTATAGAGTTATATGGCAAGTACAGTACAATGTTACATACAGTATAGCTATAGAGTTACAGTCATGTGAAAAAGTTAGGACGCCCTATGAAAGCCTGTGTATTTGTGTAACATTTTTGGATATATAGATATTTAATCCCAATTTCAACAACACTGAGATATTATAGGAATATAACTAAACAATTAAAACTGAAGAAAAGACTTTTCAAGATCTTCTGTACATGCAATTCTTCAAAACTGAATATTCTAACTGAGGAAAAAGTTAGGACACCCTACCCCCTAACAGCTAGTGTTATCCCCTTTGGCTGAAATAACTGCAGTGAGACGCTTCTTGTAGCAATCTACCAATCTCTGACATCGGTCTGAAGAAAGTTTGTCCCACTCCTCAATGCAGAATTCTGTCAGTTGTAAGATGTTTGAGGGTTTTTTTGCATGTACAGCCAGTTTCAAGTCACCCCACAGCATCTCAATGGGATTAAGATCTGGGCTTTGACTCGGCCATTCCAGGACTCTCCATTTCTTAGTTTTCAGCCAGTCCTTGGTGGATTTACTGGTATGTTTTGGGTCATTGTCATGTTGCAGGGACCAGTTCCGCTTCAGCTTTAATTTTCTTACAGATAGCCTCACATGATCCTCAAGCACCCTCTGATACACAGTAGAATTCATTGTGGATTCTGTGATTGTGAGCTGTCCAGGTCCTGCTGCAACAAAGCAGCCCCAAACCATGACACTTCCACCTCCATGCTTCACAGTTGGTATGAGGTTCTTTTTCTGAAATGCTGTATTTGGTTTACGCCAAACATGTCCTCTGTTCTGGTGTCCAAATAATTCAATGTTGGACTCATCTGTCCAAAGAACATTATTCCAAAAGTCCTGGTTTTTGTCTACATTCTCTCTGGCAAACTTCAGTTTGGCCTTGATGTTTCTCTCAGAGAGCAAAGGTTTCTTCCTTGCACACCTCCCATGCAAGTTAAACTTGTGCAGTCTCTTTCTGATTGTAGAGGCATGCACTTTCACATCAACAGTAGCCAGAGCCTGCTGTAGGTCCCGTGATAACATGTTAGGGTGTTTGTAGACCTCTTTAAACATCTTGCGGTCTGCTCTCGGGGTGAACTTGCTTGGACGACCAGACCTGGGCTTATTGGCAGTTGTTTTGAAAGCCCTCCACTTGTTGACTATTTTCCGGACAGTGGAATTTTGATTTCATATTTTCTGGGGAATCTTTTTAAATTCCTTACCGGACTCATAAGCTGCTACAATTTTCTTTCTGAAGGCCTCAGACAGTTCTTTTTCTCTCACCATGGTGCTCACTCTCACTTCAACAGTCAGGAGCACACCAAACTAAATGTCTGAGGTTTAAATAGGGCAAGCCTCATTCACAATGCTGAGTAACGATCTTCTAATCATGTACACCTGGTGTGGTACACCTGTGAGTTGAGCCATTTTAAGTGGGAATAAATGTGGGGGTGTCCTAACTTTTCCCTCAGTTAGAATATGTATCTTTGTAGAATTACATTTACAGAAGATCTTGAAAAATATTTTCTTCAGTTTTAATTGTGTAGTTATATTCCTATAATCTCTCAATATTGTTGATATTGAGATTAAATATCTATATATCCAAAAATGTTACAAAAATACACAGGCTTTCATAGGGTGTCCTAACTTTTTCACATGACTGTATATGGCAATTACATACAGAGTTACATACAGTACAGCTATAGAGTTGTACGGCAAGTACAATATAGAGATATATATGGCAAATACCGTACAGAGTTACATACAGTACAGCTGTAGCTCTCACCAAAGGTAAAATTAAAAAGACACACTGTAAGGCCTACTGCCTTATATGTAACACGTAATATATATCATGGAATAATGATTTAAGCACCAGTCGTAAGATTACTCACACACCTAAGTTATTTTAGGTTATTATATCGGTGATCGGAAATGCCCATAAATTATAATAAAGAGGTTTGGTGACTGGCTGAATAGAAAGGTTGTTGGGATAATAGAAAACAGAGAGCACTCTTGACGGGTAAATGGATGGATGTGGAGACAATGGGCTGCTAGAAGAGACAAAAATTTAGTTTCAGGGACAGGCTGCTGACTAGGTGGTAGGAAAACGTATTGACGAGTTGTTGTAAGGCAGATGATAGATATGTCAAGAAAAGTCCTGACATATAAACCCAATAGACTTTGTATAAGACTGAACACAACTGTTATGTCTTGCTAATTAGCTCTATAATTTAGTAGTCTCGGAAAGTACCAAAGAAATTGCTTCGTGTGCTATATATATAATTAATCTTATAGAAGAAAACCAAGAACCGGGCGTGGATTGTACCGTGATAGAGATTTTAAGTTAATTGTAACCATCGTTACGTTTATATGAATAACACAGCTATTTTCATTTTCGCGAGAACTAAACTTGAAAGTTGACTGCCATTTTGTCAAAATAATTTCTTTCACTAGTAATATCAAACAGACAGTCAAAGTCTATATTTTAGCAAAAGTCCAGAGGCTAGTAGTGTGCAGATTTTAGGTGATATTAAACTTGACTTCTATGGATGGGAGCCAGAGTCGTGAAGTTAAAAGGTTGTAGTTAGACGTTAGGACATGAGAACACTGAAACTTTATTCTTAAGTTATTGTAAGTTGTTCTGTGAAATGCACGACACTATTTAGGGAGTAAAGATAATGCAAAAAATTATTTCTGGTTTTCATTTTTCATTATAATTAGTCGATAACAGAAAAAAAATCCAACAAAAACTGTTTATCTTATATTGAATAGGGATAAAATAATATATAATGTTAGAAATCTGAGTGCAAAAATCCAAAATATTAATAATATTATTTGTTTGTTACTGCCTCCCCCAGTAGCACAGCGATATGACTGCGGCCTCACACAGCTAAAAACCCGGTTTTGATACCCGTGGTGGGCAGATCACAGATAGCCCATTGTGTAGCTTTGTGCTTAATTTCAAATAAATAAGCGATCCATAATTTTAAACTGCTGATCATAAAGAAGACAATCGGGTAGAAACATCTACTACCCAACTAATGGGCTACGCTTTTATCAATAAATAAGTAGAATTAACCATCGTATTATAACCACCCCACAGCTGAAGGGGAGAGTGTCTATCGCTGGGTTGTAATCCTGCTACTCACGGATATAGAGTTGAACGCATTAACCACCAGATCACAAATAATATTGACTATAATTATTGATGACCAATTATCGCTTTTGAAATTCAGTGCAGTTCTCGATTTGATATCTGTAAATAATCATAATAGTTAGAACACTTTTATGCATCAAAAAAACCAACACTACACACAGATAAACAAAGAATAAAATAATAATATTTTCGTGAATTGGTGTCATTAAATCAATAGAAAATACGAGATGTCCCATAAGTTGGTGTCCATTAAATCAATGAAAAATACGAGACATCCGATAAGTTGGTGTCCATTAAATCAACAGAAATTACGAGATGTCCCATAAGTTGGTGTCCATTAAATCAATAGAAAATACGAGATGTCCCATAAGTTGGTGTCCATTAAGTCAACAGAAAATACCAGATGTCCCATAAGTTGGTGTCCATTAAATCAATGGAAAATACGAGACGTCCCATAAGTTGGTGTCCATTAAATTAACAGAAAATACGAGATGTCCCATAAATTGGTGTCCGTTAAATCAATAGCAAATACGAGATGTTCCATAAGTTGGTGTCCATTAAATTAACAGAAAATACGAGATGTCCCATAAGTTGGTGTCCATTAAATCAACAGAAAATACGAGATGTCCCATAAGTTGGTGTCCATTAAATCAATAGCAAATACGAGATGTCCCATACGAGAAAAGAGTAAACGAAAGAAAAAATATTTTATTTATTTTATCGATAAATAAAATGTTTGGCCAGAGATAACCATAGCCGTGAAATCAATAAGTGTTCGAGGAGTACAGTACTGTTTTGCAAAGTAGTTCGTAAAAAAACAAACAAACACAAAACAACAACTGGAAAACAATGGATTATTGTTGTTACAGCCGTGTGTGTGTGTGTTATCATGACAAAGTAATAGAAACGCTAGTGTGCAACGTAGATACGGGTGTCGAAATTGATAACACGCTGTCCCTAACTGATTCGAATGGACGTTTTCTTTAGATTTCTCAACTAAAGTCTTGTATACATATGTATATTTTAAAAGTTTAGTGACTGTCAACCCGAAACTGTAATTGAAGTATCAATATAAAAGACATAGTGACAGTTGTAAACATTCATTTTGTGCAAAATAACATAATATGTTAGTTTGTTACTAAAATAGAAACAACAACAACACTCGAATATAAGCTGCAGAAGTACAATAAGTTTGCTTGTTGTTAGGTAGAAAGCAACATAACTGGTTATCTGTGCTGTGGGTGTTGAAATTAATTTTTTCGCGTTTTAAGCCTCCAGGACTTATCGTTGAACTACATGGTAAAGGAGGAGGGGCTTGGACTTTCAGACAGTGGCGTCACCTGTTGTAAAAGTGGGGAAAAGCAGTTTTGTTTTTCTGTAGTCAAGATATTCACAAGTGTGTTGAAGTCTGATAAGAATGAGAGGGGCTTTGATGTTAATTGTTCTGTTTTAGGGGGAAGAATGGATCGTATGTGAACTACATTATACTCGAGTGTAAACGTACGGTGTTTCTAGACACATGAAAAATAATTCAAATAGTAACAAATCTCGTATTAAGAACACCTTAAGCGATGAAGTGGGATACTGTATGGTGCTTGTAAACACACTAAAAGCATTGCAAGGCAACATAACTGGTGTTAAGAGCACCTTGAGGAACGAACTACAAAACTGTATGGTGTTTGAAGAAACCCTAAAAGCAGTACAATAAGGTAACAAAACTGAAATTAAAGGCAGCTTCAGGGGTGAATTATATAGGAAACTGAGGAAGAAATATTTACTTTCCAAAAGCGCCGTTTAAATTATACATTTTTTTTTCTCTCTGATGTATATTGAAAACATAATTTGTTAAGACTATCGCTTTGAAGAAAAAAACGTTCTAAACTTTGAAGAGTAACTTGTTCTTAGACCTTTGTTTTAGTGTCTGCTGCTAGAACAATCTTGTTATTCGAGAACTTACATCGTTTCTTGTATTTTAGAAGATCTCTTTCAGACGATAGGTGTTTTGAAACTCAAAGAACTGCTACGGTAAAGATATGTCTAAACGATTTTGCATATTTATCCTACTGTCTCTCCGACATGTTATCAATTTTATGAAGCTATATTATTCTGGTATACTTAAACTGGATATGCAGAAAAAACTTTAAATTTAATTTCTTTCCAGAATGTCTCTCCCCGTGGCACAGCGATATGTCTGTGGACTGCGCGAGTAGAGATCAGGTTTCGATACCCTTGGTGGGCAGAGCACAAATAGCCTATTGTATAACTTGTGCTTAGCTACAAACAAGCAAATAAAATTTTTAGAGTAAAAAAAAAAAAGTGTTAATCAAAAACTGCATTCGTGCTTGAAAAAAAATCTTCACCAACCACTGAGTCTTTATATTAATTAAGTACAAGCTTATGGTGTATAATCCATGAAGTAGCGACTCATAATTTATTTTTTGCGCTAATAGGTGTGTAACACCCATGCTGGCGATGCCTAACACCTCATAACACTCAGGATAGCAAAACTTGCTCTGGTATGGCCATGTAGTTAGAGCGTTCGACTCGTAATCTGGGGATCGCAGGTTCGAATCTCCGTCCTACGAAACATGTTCGCTCTTTCAGTCGCGGGAGCATTATAATGTAATGAACAATTCAACTATAGCTTTGTAAAAGAGTAGCTTATGAATTAACGGTGGGTGGTGATGACTAGTTGCCTTCCCCCTAGTCTTTCCCTGTTAAATTAGGAACGCTAGCGCAGATAGCCCTCATGAAGCTTTGGGCGTCATTCATAACTTAACATACCTAGCAGAACTCAATCGGTAATAGGTGTACATCAACCCACCTTGTGAAGCACAGTCATAAGTTCTGTTATACTGTGAAAGGAGTCGTTGTCAGCGACGAATAACAAATGAGGTCTTACTTAATGAATAGTGGGATCTGGCCATCATTCTCATACAGTACTTACAGGCCTAAAGTGTGGAGTACGTCTAAACGGAAATGGGTCACTAACCATGAACCCTTAGTTACACATTCAGTGCATGCTATAACCGCTAGGCTACACGTCTGATTTCTTTTAATTTAAAACTTCTGACTAGAAAATTGATCAGCCGCACTCAGCAGAAACCGCCGTCTCTGTAAATATTTTAAACTTACGATTGATTGTTACACTTATAATGTCGTAACAGAAGTAAACACGGATCTTGTTTAAAGGTATATCGCGACTCGAACCTTGAACTTTCTAATTCATAGCGCGACATGCTAGCTACTAGGCCACACCCGAACCTTCAGAGACATAACAGAGTTTCGTATAATTCTGCACATAATCCCTTCAAGAAGCCATCTTTTTCTAAGTATGCTCGTGTTGACGTCATTATTCTGACGTCACTTGTCTTTTCTCCTACCTGGCATACTTATAGAGAATACTTTTAAGGACTGCCTAAAAAAGTCATAACTTACCAAAACAGTTGAGAACCACCACCATATTTTTTCGGGATTTCAACTTCAAATTCAATTTTCTGAATGTCACACGTTTTCTTTCTGCAACACAGGATGTCCTGAGAGAATTGTGAAAATAAATTGTCACTGTAGAAGAGAAAAAGTCAATGAACTAAAACTACAAAGCAGTAATGACGAAAAGAAACTAAAGGACTTCGTAAAGTAACAAACATTAATCCTATAAAACAAAACGATTCTTCAGTCCATGAGTTTGCGCATGCGTTAGGTATCTTGAAAATAGATTAAAAAGTAATTGTTTCTAATAATATAATATAATATAATATAATATAATATAATATAATATAATATAATATAATATAATATAATATAATATAATATAATATAATATAATATAATATAATCTTTCATCCACCTTACACGTGAGCCGAAGTGATCGTTTCTCTTTACAGAATAATTTAACGAGTAGGTAACATGTAATTTAGAGAAGACATACTTGTTCCCAGGACAAACAAATGCCTAACATAAATAATCACCCATAATTTAAGGGTAATATTACACGTAGTCAACGTGTAATCTGAAAGAAACAGACCTTGTTCGGGGCAATCCTACAAGTATTTAACATATCATCTGAAGTAACTATCCATGGTTCCAGAATATTCCTACATGCAGTTAACATGTAATTTGTAAAAAGCATGTGTATTCCACTGTTGACCTTACGAGCAACTAATACATAATGTAAAACAGTTATTCTTACCAAGAGCAAACATGCACTCTGGATTGTTTGTTTGTTTGTTTTAGAATTTCGCACAAAGCTACTCGAGGGCTATCTGTACTAGCCGTCCCTAATTTAGCAGTGTAAGATTAGAGGGAAGGCAGCTAGTCATCACCACCCACTGCCAACTCTTGGGCTACTCTTTTACCAACGAATAGTGGGATTGACCGTAACATAATAACGCCCCCACGGCTGAAAGGGCGAGCATGCTTGGCGCGACTGGGATGCGAACCCGCGACCCTCGGATTACGAGTCGCACGCCTTAACAAGCTTGGCCATGCCGGGCCTGCACTCTGGAAGAAGCACATCTAATTCAATAATGAATGTTACTATAGTCACGTAACACATGACATCAAGAATGTATACACAGGGTCCGAGGGTATTTTGTAAGCAGCTAACATGAAATCTGTACGAAACAAACTTAGTCTGAAGGTAATACCTAAAATCAGCTGACAAACGATCTGAAAGAAACATACCTGGTCAGAGGGTTTGTAATCCGGACTTCGAATCTCGTCAACTTTGTCAAGGAAACTGCAATAAATAAGTGAGCTTAACGACACGTGTTACAGAATTTATATAAGTTTTCTGAGAACACTAGCAGTGTCTCAGTTGGTGTTTTTGGTCAAAATTTGTAAAATTATTTTGTAAATTTAACCACACTTGCCAATTATTATTTTCAGATAATTGTCCCTTGACGAACGTCTAGATACATGGGTTCAGAGTTTCATTATTAAACTGAAAAAAATTCTAAAATCTATAACTTTTTATATGGAGTAAATGTTCTCTTACTGTTTGGCACAGTCCATCAGACAGAATTCGTTGGATCTTCGATAACACTCCTGTATTCCTTCATCTTCCCAAATCCTTTTAACGTGGTCATAAAACTCCTACAGGAAGAGGAAGTGCATATTACTCGAGTAACTTATTTTGTTACAGAATATGTTAAAAACTTAGTCTCACAGAATGAAGATATATTGAAACTAAACATTTGCTTCAGAAGTCTAGTTGGATAAATTTATGAGCTCACCAACATGAATAATTTAATAAATATCTTCTGAGTAAGATTTGTATACACACTAAATGCTTTCGTATTACACACCTACAGAGACTGAGCACGCTGTAATAAAACATATTTGAGGACTCTGTATCTCGTTACAGTCCATGTCGCCTCGTCAGGTCATGATGACATTTAGCGTAATTTGCAATACAGAAACTTTAGCCTAAGCTTGTCACGTCCAAAGCACGTTATTGCTTCCTATAATCCTTCCATAAGCACGCTATTACTCCCTATAATCTTTCCATAACCAATCCAGTGTACGAGGACGATGGCTTCCCAGCGTCTGTTTCAAAAGACAGATCACATAAGAATCTGTAGGTGCTGCATCCGACAACTTGACCAACAAGTCTTTACACAGAATAGTATAAATACCTGTTTGATTTCCACCTTTTGATACGCGAGAGTCCAAGGTGTGAGTCAGTCGTGGAAGCAACTTCTGTCCATGTGATTTGTATCGCTTTCCCAAGTGAAGATCCTTCTTGATTATATTGCGTACTGTTACCCATGGTATATGGGCTGATTTTTATCACTCACCCTTGTGTTCGTGGATTTTCACCTTTTACAACGGTTAGGGTACGACGTGGTACAAGTTCATCCTGGTTCTCCAGGTAGATCCAAGTTCCTTTGTATTGTATTACCATTACATACGAGGGATATCCCTGTCTTGGAAGTTCTAATCCGATCTAAAATACGTTTTTATTATTTTATTATGCGAATATTTTTATTGGAAGAGGGTGTTATACACTTTTCGAAAAGCTAGATAAAGTGAAAATATAGTTGCGATACATTTCTTTGCAACTCAACTTTGTAGCGGCTGTGGCTGTCACACGGTTTGTAAACTCAAAACTGTTTTACAATGACGCACTTAACCCTGTGTATATGTATCATTAAACCAGTATCAGTATTAATCACCGTCTACCATCTTGGGATACTTCCTTATAACATATGTCTACATAAAATATCTATATGTATGTCTGTCCTTTCAGCTATCCAACAATGAAAACTATCGCGATGGCTTACAACATATATATATATTTTTAAATTATACTGTCTTTTCCTTTCAAAAGTTCCCCGAAGGCTCATCGCTGAGCTTAAAGGATTATAAATAAAAAAAAAAAAAAAAATCAGGGCTCTTTCACCTCGGCGATTTTTGCAGCCCATTAAAAAGCAGAAACGAAATTTTATCGGTATTTTTACGTTGGTGGTTATAGAATTGTTATTGGTAGAGTGTTTCATGTCGAACGAAATACTCAGGCATATGCACATGGGATTCATGGAAAGGTTTTCCACTTGTTTTTGACAATGGCACTAGGAGCACCATAACTGTGGTTGTATTCACATTAGTTTCATATATAAGCGCATGACAGATCAACAGCCGCTATGGTGCTACTAGTAGTGGAAGAATATGAAATTTGGACCAACTGATTATATTGGGAGCATAGTGGACAGTTGTAGTACTGACATAGTACTCTGGTACAACTGTCCCAAGATCAACATAAGACGTGTGTCATGTTGTGACCAACTTTGATGGAAGGATATATAATTAATCGTCTTAGGAGACGGTTTGTTTGTTTCTTTTGAATTTCGTGCAAAGCTACACGAGGGTTAACTATGATATTATTATTATTATTGATACCTCTCGATTCCATGAAGGAACAGAGGGCCGCAATCTCTTGCGGATTCATTAACAGGCTGATTTTTTAAGTGAGTAGATTGTTAGCCTACTGCACAACCCCCACCCAGGAGGAGAAACCGTAGCCGTCCCTAATTTTGCAGTGTAAGACTAGAGGGAAGGCAGCTAGTTATTACAACCCACCGTCAATTCTTTTACCAAAGAATAGTGGATTGACCGTAACTTATAACGTCCCCACGGCTGAAAGGGACGAGCATGTTTGGTGTGTCCGCGACCCTCAGATTGCGAGTCGAACGCCCTAACCGCTTGGCCATAGCGGGCTTTAACGCATCTGTTTAACGTTCGTTCTTTAACGAACAGATGCCTATAAATATGAGAAGTCTTGGCTATGAAGAGGTTACTCGATGCGAGCAGTGTCGGGATGTGGCAAGCAGTTTAACAGTGTGGAAACTTGTCTTTGCCCTACTCATGCTATCTTACGCTGTTTTAGTGGGTACAGGGGTTAAAAGTGCTTGACTATGAATCCCGAGAAGCATTTACAGTGGAAATTATTGCGGAAGTTGTAGTTGACGAAAGCTGAATGTACTACACATTTTATGCTCCCAATATTCATGCACGTACATAGTAGATTTATACACACATTACAATCTATATTATACACTATTAATTCTACATCTTTCTAGATATCCATACTGATTGATTTTACAAAATCCTGTTCATTGGTGATATTTGGAACTAAAATATGTGAACTTAACTATTGTGAATGTTTGTTTCATCCCAATGCAAAACTGGGAGAAACTATTTTCCTCCTGGTAATCACGCCTATGAGGCTGTTTATAATAGCGAATTTACCGTAATGCTTAACTCCTAATTATACAACATTGCTTGACTGTAGGTAATATATCTCGTTTATCCTTTGTATTGAGCTGTGTATGACTTTAATCCGACTCGTTTAGCTGCATAGCTTGCATATGCGCATATTTTGTTTGTCAAATCTCAATGATAATTTACGATACAGTTTTACTGTATTTATTGGTTACTAACAGTATTTTAAATATTATTAGGGACCTGTAATTACATTTGCTTATTTTGAGCACAACATGCTTTATTTTAGTAAACACAGGTTTTCTCGTTTATGAAAGAAAAATAAATTAAAGTTTTCATTTTTATAGAACATTTTCTACTGTTTTAAGATTTGAGCCTTACTTTTGGAAAGGTATAGTTATCCATTGTATCTATGTTGCAAATGAAGTCTAAACTCCCCTGGCTTTCGGAGTTGGCTAACTGTACAGGTGGTCGAAGATACTTCATATTAACAGTAAGTTCCTGTGGAAAGATTGAGTTAGAAAGTATGAAACATGGAAAAAAATTAGTCCACAGAACCTAAAATAAATTTTGACAAAAACCCATTTCTTGTCATGATGTTACTTAGATATTGATGTTTCTTAGATATGATGTTACTTTGGTATGATGTTACTTAGGTCTAGGGCTTGGTTAATATTTGGAATTAAATGTAACATAGTATATAATTTTATACTAGTGTGGAAAAGCCATACGTAAGGTTCACTGGGAAGCTATTCAAAAAAGACAACAATAATGTTTTCTTTTGCTCTTTTAAACAACTTAGATGTAATACATTAGCGAATGTAAAGTGTCAAGTTGATCAGGCTTTTACGTGATTACATTTTGTGACTACATTCTTTGAAATCAGATGCGCTTCAATGGCTAGACGAACATAATTTAAATCACCGAATGTTCAGAATGACGTCAGAAGCCGTAAAGCGATAAATCAAAATAATCAAGATTGTAAGCAGTTGAAGCGTGTGAGACATGAAATATCTTCCTTGTCTTCCACTAATTAGTTTGTATTATATACAGACACGTTTGTATTGAAGATGTTTTTGTATTTCTGTGTTATTGACAAGAGTAGCTGGTTACGTAACTAAGGGAAGGACAGGCAATATTTTTCCCACAACGATATTTTGTTTTTAAACAATACCTTGTTCTGGATTTATATATAACCACTTCGTGGTGTAAAGAATGTTATACGTACGCCTGATGGTGTCTTTGTAAACTATTTTATAATCTCAGCATCACTTAGTGGTTTATAGGCTGAAGTATTCATTTTCACGTCAGTTACAGTAAATATTTTTAGTCGCGGCACAGCGTTGTAAGTCCACAGACAAATCGCTGTGCCACTAGGGGACTCAAAAATGAAGCTTACCAAAGCTTGTTTTGTTTATTTTTTTGAATTTCGTGTAAAAACACAAGAACTATCTGCGCTATCCTTTCTTAACTTAGCAGTGTAAGACTAGAGGAAGGCAGCTAGTCATCACCATCCACCACCAACTCTTGGACTACTCGTTTACCAACAAATAATGGGATTGACCGTAACATTTTAACGCCCCCACGACCGAAAGGGGCGAGCATAATCGGTGTAACGGGGATTCTAACCTGCAACCCTCAGATTACGAGTCGAGTTCCTTAACCATCTGGCCATGCCGGGACCTTACCGAAGCAACTTAATATCGTAAATTAATAAAATTACAATTAATTACTGTCGAAGGTCCTATCCTTCACCTAATCGTGATCTGTGCTGACTGAAGATCCTGGCGGGCACTAAGTGAATTTCTAGTCACTAAAAATGGTTCTAGTGTACCCTTAGAGGAACCACAGTGAACTTTACAGTGTTAAGAAACAAAATAAAATTCTAAAGAAAAAAGTATTGGTGAAAGAATTTTTAAAATGAAATCAATCAATCGGTAATTTCGTTTCAAATTTAAATAGTCTTCTCATTAGATAATAAAAAAGGACATATCAGTTTGATAAAGAAAAACAACAGTTGTTTTAGAAATAATTGTAAATAAAATACAAATATAGATCTAAAAACAGAAACATAATCACCTTAACCGCTTGCAAAACGTTCTGCCTGATTTCTTGAATTTTAACATTCCTTTCTCTAAAGAAAGAGCAAACAAACAAAGAAAAACATAAGTAAAAAATCTAAGTATATTCTGCATTACATAACCAATAAAAATATTTAACAGTTGAAAAAGATGACCGTGTTGAGATTTTGAAAAAGCAGAATACTTTATATAAAATTATTTCGCTTGTAAATGCGTACATTAATGAATTGCTCAAAGACCTTTGATCAGAAGATATAGATGGTTTTCGTTAAGTCAGTCCATTGGCGAGACACGTGCCTAATATGCACCAATTATTTTGCTTAACATGTCATGTATATAAACATTCTTATACATAAAAGTTGTTCGTTTTGAATTTCGCGCAAAGCTACTCGAGGGCTATCTGCGCTAGCCGTCCCTAATTTAACAATGTAAAACTAGAGGGAAGGCAGTTAATCATCACCACCCATCGCCAACTCTTCGGCTTTTCTTTTACCAACGAATAGTGGGATTGACCGTCACATTATAACACCCCCACGGCTGATAGTGTGAGCGTGTTTAGTGTTACTGGAATCAAAATTGTTCGATAAAGTCCAGTTCTAAAACTCATCCATGGATACACCAAAACCTTATGTGAAAAATTACAACAAAACATACAAACTGAAACACAAATGTCAGTCGAAGGCTAGCAGTTCGAATGGTGTCGGCCCAGCATGGTGAGGTGGTTAAGACACTCGACTCGTAATCCGAGGGTTGTAGGCTCGAATCCCCGTCACACCAAAATGCTCACCCTTTCAGCTGAGGTGGCATTATAATGTGACGGTCAATCCAACTATTCGTTGGTAAACGAGTACTTCAAGAGTTAGCGGTGAGGGGTTATGACTAGGTGCCTTCCCTTTGGTTTTACACTGCTAAATTAGGGACGGCTAGTGTAGACAGGCTGTGCGCGAAATTCGAAACAAACCTAACCAAGCGAATGGTGGTAATTTATTCACGCTAACTAACAGGACCAACTACGCTAATAAAATTGATATCATTATCGTAAGTCTTAATTAATTAAATAATAAATAAATATAATATGGAATTCAGGCAAAATAAGAGTGGAGCGAAACAGCTGAGAATCTCGTATTTATAATTTTTAACTGGGCGAAATTAGATCTAACGAGTCGAAATACCTTGTATAAATTTGAATTTCCGTACGTTGTTTTGTTATTGTTAGGCTTTTGCAAATTATCAAGTTTATCCTTAGTGTTTGTTTTCTTAATATTTATTTTAAGTTAAATTCTCCTTTACAGCTTTAGATCATGCAAGTAATTTTAAAGTTACCAGACTGGCTGGCAAGACAAGAATGGCGCTGATTATAATAAAACGTTAGATCATTCAGCAAGCCCCCCAGTGGCTTAGCGGTATGTCTGAGGACTTACAACGCTAAAACCGGGTTTCGATACCCGTGGTGGGCAGAGCACAGATAGCCCATTGTGGAGCTTTGTGCTTAAATCAAATTATCAACATTCAGCAAAATAAATGTATTAAACCAACAAAACGTTTCAGTTGCAAGCTTGTTTTCAGCAGATGAAAGAAAGTGACTCTTAAAAAATGTCTCTGTGGTTCAGCTTCAGGTTATGTGATGTCAAAACTTAGGTTTGGTTGCACATGAAACACAGATTCGCAGTGGTGCAATTTCAAGCAAAAGAAAACAAAAACTTAGATCACAATTCATTTTTAACGAGTTTTTCAGCTGAATTTTGTTTGGAATTCCTAAGATTATTAGAAAACAATAACTTAAAACGTGTAGTTTTTATTTGTACACGTTACAGAGTTATGATTTTATGTTTATTTTTCACTTTAAGAACTTTCAAAGTGAAACAGTTTCCACGCATATTTTGTCCCAAATTAAACGTATATGTTTAGGTTTAGCATTCAAGACACTCACAAAACCACATCCTTCTGAACAAATTTTTTTTTGATTTTATTTTTGAACAACTTTAATACGGAGTGCAAGAGAGGAGACTTAGGCTATGTTATCATAGTTCATCGGAAAATGTAACTTAGTAACTTGTAGGTTATTGGTGCTAGTTTCAGCATGTCTGTACTCACGTTTCAGAAAATCCTTCTAAGTGCAAAATTTTCATTTGTTTTAGTATTGTCGTTTTTCCAGACTCTCCTGATCCTGCAAATAAAAAAACACCAACACCAACAGTATATGTATATATGATATATATATTTATTTGTTTTATACGATCACCTCTGACTTAGTACTAATTAGCAATTATTATATATGTATTACTATTAGACATTCATTAATAATTAATAATAATAAATTAATAATTAGTTTATATCTTACGTTTCTCATGCTATTCTTCTGACGTTTTCAGGGAGGAGGTGTACGTTTGTTTGTTTTCTTAATTTTTCGCAAAGCTACACGAGGGCTATCTGCGCTAACCATCCCTAATTTAGCAGTGTAAGACTAGAGGTAAGGTAGCTAGTCTTGGGCTACTCTTTTACCAACGAATAGTGTGATTGACCGTCACATTATATCGCACTCACGGCTGAAAGGGCGAGCATGTTTGGTGCGAGGGGGATTCAAACCAGCGATTCTCAGATTACGAGTCGAGTGCCTTAACCACCTGGCCATGCCGTGCCCAGGAGGTGTATGTAGGGTATATATTAACATCGTTAAAGGATTATCTTTTATACCAATGATCTAATATTACACATCTATAATTACTTGTCTGTATATGGCACTAAACAGTTTCTTTTACATTTAGAATAACTGGGAATGCAAATAATTTATCGAGCAGGTATGTTATAAATTATTTTAAAATGATGTAATAATTACATTTTCAAAGGTAATGCTGCATAATAGTTTGTACTTCAAAACAACAAAAACACCAGTTAACAGCAAAATAATCTGTTATCAAAATATCAAGTATTTTTCAAAGGTAATGTTATTTTATTTAACTGGAAGTTAAAAGATGTGTTAAATACGGCGTAAAAATTACACTTTATATTTTTACTGAGTCAAAGGCAAGGCCATAGGCTATTACAAAGTTGATTAATATAACTTTTTATTAATGATTAATTATGGATTATGATTAATATAACTTTTCATTATGGAATAATCACCTGTACGTCATAAGAGTATTTTTGTGTTCATTCATTCCATGTGATATAACGATAAATTAACGTTTTACACTTTCAGTGTTTGTTAGGTGGTGAACCGAAATAATGTTTTTCTAGAGTATATACGTATTATTACACCTCTCTAACAAAGTAATTGAATACGTATTTACGCGATACGGTATTCAAATATGAAAGCGCGTAAACGAGTTTTATTCCCTAAGGAAAAGTACAAAATTTGCACATGAAAAACTAAAGTGGGAAAAAAGTTATTTATTAGCACATGACACATTCTCAATGAGAAGAATGTGAAAGTAGGAGAGTTATTAGCTTTAACAAAATAATTCAACAAATATTCTTGTAATTCTTTAAAAGGTAATTATTATAATAATATACAATTTGTTCTGAGCAGTTTCTCCTATAGTATATATTTCTCTTTATTAACAGAACAGGTATTTCAATGCAATTGTTTTCTTACAACAAAGCTCCCCCTACTGGTACAGCGGTAAGTCTCCGGATTTACAACGCTAAAATCAGCGGTTCGATTCCCCTCGGTGGGCTCATCAGGTAGCCCGATGTGGCTTTGCAAAAAAAAAAACACACACACACACACACACTCAACAAAGCCACATGGAACCAGCTGCCGTGTCCACCGACCGGAAACGCACCCATAATTCTAATGTTGTAAAATTCGAAGACCTGTCGCTGTCTCAGTGGGGGACTATTTTAGTGCCTAGATTTGACAAGACATACTGGTTAATAATAACCTACAAAAGATTTGATGTTTTAAAACAAAACCCAAAACTCTAGCACTGTCAAATATTTTACTGGTTTTTCTTTAGTAGAATAAAGGGTTATGTTTATTGTGTTTGACGAATTTTTGCTTAAATTTCTCAATATTGGTATTACTTCATATGTATGATTATTTTCTCTGTTTCCCATCAACTTTTGTCTTTATTTTATTTTTATGGAAATTGGTTAACATTTCTTATAACTATTATCTCACTTTAGTCTTTTGTGAAGTTTACACACCTGTTTGATACAAATTAAACCTGACAGAAATAGCTCTGGTGTATGATTGGGTAGTTCTCAAGGTTAACTCATATTGAACATCCGAAATCAAGCCAATTGTTTGTGATACTGTAGATATCTTTTCACGCTCAGAAGAGACATGCAGATATAAACGGCTTAATAACAAAATTATGGATAAAAAAGATGTAATAACATACGAAAAGCCATTCTCGTAATGTTGCATAATAACCTTAAGAGCTCATAAAAAACTTAGACAAAACAGACGATTTTGTTCATGTTTGAAAACAAAATATTGCTTTTCTTCAATCAACTCTTACAATTGCTTACAGCGAAGACAAGGGAAGTTCTATATAAACACAACAGTGACAGGGAGGTTCTATATAAACACGACAATGAGAGGGAAATTCTGTATGAACACAACAGTAACATGGAGATTCTATATAAATACAATAGTGACAGGGAGGTTCTATACAAACACAACAGTGACAAGAAGGTTCTATATAAACACAACAGTGTCAGGCAGGTTCTATATAAACACGACAATGAGAGGAAAATTCTGTATGAACACAACAGTAACATGGAGATTCTATATAAATACAATAGTGACAGGGAGGTTCTATACAAACACAACAGTGACAAGAAGGTTCTATATAAACACAACAGTGACAGGGAGGTTCTATATAAACACGACAACGAGAGGGAAATTCTGTATGAACACAACAGTAACATGGAGATTCTATATAAATACAATAGTGACAGGGAGGTTCTATACAAACACAACAGTGACAAGAAGGTTCTATATAAACACAACAGTGACAGGAGGTTCTATATAAACACGACAACGAGAGGGAAATTCTGTATGAACACAACAGTAACATGGAGATTCTATATAAATACAATAGTGACAGGGAGGTTCTATACAAACACAACAGTGACAAGAAGGTTCTGTATAAACACAACAGTGACAGGGAGGTTCTATATAAACTCGACAATGAGAGGGAAATTCTGTATGAACACAACAGTAACATGGAGATTCTATATAAATACAATAGTGACAGGGAGGTTCTATATAAACACGACAATGAGAGGGAAATTCTGTATGAACACAACAGTAACATGGAGATTCTATATAAATACAATAGTGACAGGGAGGTTCTATACAAACACAACAGTGACAAGAAGGTTCTATATAAACACAACAGCGAAAGGGAGGTTCTATATAAACACAATAGTGACAAAAATGTTCTGTATAAACACAGTAATGACAGGGAGGTTCTATATAAACACAGTAGTGACAGGGAGGTTCTATATAAACACAGTAGGACAGGGAGGTTCTATATAAACACAACAGCGACAGGGAGGTTCTATATAAACACAACAGCGACAGGGAGGTTCTATATAAACACAATAGTGACAGAAATGTTCTGTATAAATACAGTAATGACAGGGAGGTTCTATATAAACACAGTAGTGACAGGGAGGTTCTATATAAACACAACAGCGACAGGGAGATTCTATATAAACACAGTAGTGACAGGGAGGTTCTATATAAACACAACAGCGACAGGGAGATTCTATATAAACATAATAGCGACAGGGAGGTTCTATATAAACACGACAACGAGAGGGAAATTCTGTATGAACACAACAGTAACATGGAGATTCTATATAAATACAATAGTGACAGGGAGGTTCTATACAAACACAACAGTGACAAGAAGGTTCTATATAAACACAACAGCGAAAGGGAGGTTCTATATAAACACAATAGTGACAAAAATGTTCTGTATAAACACAGTAATGACAGGGAGGTTCTATATAAACACAGTAGTGACAGGGAGGTTCTATATAAACACAGTAGGACAGGGAGGTTCTATATAAACACAACAGCGACAGGGAGGTTCTATATAAACACAACAGCGACAGGGAGGTTCTATATAAACACAATAGTGACAGAAATGTTCTGTATAAATACAGTAATGACAGGGAGGTTCTATATAAACACAGTAGTGACAGGGAGGTTCTATATAAACACAACAGCGACAGGGAGATTCTATATAAACACAGTAGTGACAGGGAGGTTCTATATAAACACAACAGCGACAGGGAGATTCTATATAAACATAATAGCGACAGGGAGGTTCCATATAAACACAATAGTGACAGGAGGTTCTATATAAACATAACAGTGACAACGAGGTTTTATATAAACAAAACAGTGACAGGGAGGTTCTATATAAACACAATAGTGATAGAGAGGTTGTATATATGCACAACAGTAACAAAGTGATTATATAAATATATATACATTACTGTGACAGAAGGGTTTTGTATATACACAACAGCAAGAAACCAATAAGTTCAAGCAGTATTTGAACTTTAAATTAATAACCCGCTAACAGTTTACAGACTCATTGAATACGTCAAAAAGGGTATGCCTCCGTTTGTTTAGAACAGATGATTCCCTAAGAATACTTCATTCACTAAGACAGTTGGCATTTGTAAATCTCTCTTGATACATCAAAAAAAATTGTGAACTTTTGAAACATTGTGTCCTCATTTTTGTGTTGTTAAGATCTGTCTAGATTTTGCTGTAAACTTGTTTCTAATAAGACTAGAGTTAGATTCACTCTCAAGAAACAATATTTTCCAACAACAAAGCAAAATTCCTAACTACCAGATGTATAACGTGAATTTACTAAGTTTAATTAAAACGGTTAGTGCGTAGAATAAGTCGTAAGTCCTCATAATAAAACAAATTGTAATGACGTCGGTGCGTGTCGCCACTGCTTCACAGGTTATGAAATCTATTCAGTTACTTGGTAAATAATACAGCTTGATAAGGCTTTTGTATGGGTTAAGAAGGTGTAACCGATCTACCAAATTCTATGAATGTAGCTGTAGTGGCTGCAGGTTTTTGTGTGTGTTGTCTCAAGAAACTTAGTTATACTAACAGAGAGTTAAACTACAGTGGAGTAGGTGAAACAAACCTACCAGTTTCAGGGTTAATCCAGACAAACATTACACACGAGGAGTTTCAAATCATCAAGAGGGTATGTAATGAAATCGAGTTAAGTCTCAGATCTAAGGTCGAGCTGATTGGAAAGGGAAATGATAGAATGTTTATTGTGACGGATGAAATTACTTCAAATAAGTGATCTTGTGTGTTAAAGGAACCAATTAAAAGACTTACCTGACATGGAATAGGACTTACTGATTCAGTATAACATTAAAAGTATTAAGTTTAGGGCCCGGCAAAGTCAGGTGGTTAGGGCGCTCAACTCGTAATCTAAAGGTCGCGGGTTCGAATCCCTGTCATACCAAACGTGCTCAACCTTTCAGCCGTGAGGGCGTTAAATGTTACGGTCAATCCTACTATTCATTGGTAAAAGAGTAACTCAAGAGTTGGCGGTGAGTGGCGATGACTAGATGCCTTCTTTCTAGTCTTACACTGTTAAATTTGGGACGGCTAGTGATAACCCTCGTGTAGATTTGCGTGAAATTCAAAACAAACAAAAGTAAGTTTATTCTATCAAAACATTACACAAAGGAAAACAAAGACACACACATGACAAAATGTACCAAAACTCTCTTTTCATTTAGCTGTTCTACATGCAGAGACTAAGTTCTAACGGTTTGTAACGAAATGTGTCAATTTTTAAAGATAGCAATAAACGATGTTCCTATTCATGTCTTTTTCATGTTTTTTTTTTCCATAGCCTTTCCATGTTTATGCTAGAAGTGATAGAAGACATAAGCTACATATATATTGCACAGGTTTTAGTCTAGCAGAATTCTCTTAACATTCATATAACTATTCTTGATTGATACTACACGCAGCGTCATTAAAATTCATCCTCAGAAAGAAGCCCACGTATTTTCTATTGAAAATTAACGTACGGTTCGAGCCACATTGTAAGTAACACATTCATATTAAAACTGACAGAGAAATATTTGGTAAAACAGTCGAGATGAAAGTTGTTAAAAATAAGCTGCTGTTAATAGAACAATTTTGGCAAGAAGTATTAGTGATAAAGAAACGTGGCTAAATTACTGCTATATTGCTGTACTTTATTCATCAGGGTGACGAATGGTGTACCCTGATGTATGATAATGAAGGGCAGCTAAAGTGAATGTGTGTCAAAGAGAACGTATCTTGAGTGTGAAAGCGTTTTTTTCGTCAACTGTAATTTTGGAAAAGTATACAATATTTTTTTAACATATCAAATTGTGGTGTAGTTCTATATACAGTTAAACAATTGTTATATAGAATAATCGCTGTTTCTGAAAAAAAAATAGTTAAAAGATTATATAGTTGAAGTCTCACTAGCTATTAGATCAGTTTAGTTTATATAACAAAGGGTAATTTTATTACCATGTTACCATAACGTTTACGCTCAGTAAGGCTAACCTGTATTTTATTTCTCTTTAAACTTGTTTATGTGTTGCAAAGCTTAACTGTATTTAAGTTGTTTGTTTACATTTTTAAGCCTAAACTGTATCTTTTTTTCTTTATATGTCTCGTTTTGCCTTCCGGTATGTCTGAAGATTTACAACGCTAGAAACCGGGTTTTGATACCTTTGGTATGCAGAATTCAGATAGCCCATTGTTTAGCTTTGAGCTTAGTTTCAACCCAACAAACATCTTGTTTTGTAAGACTCAAATGAATATTTTCTGTTTTTATATTAATTTATTTTTAGTAAGGCTAAGCCTTGCATTAGAAGATAGGATAATTGTTTAGGATAGACATGATTTAGTGATTAGGGCACTCAACTTGTTCTCTGCGGGATGAATACCCGGCGCCAAACATGCTCGTCATTTCAGTAGTGTTAGAATTATAATATGGCTCCAGTTTCACTGTTCTTTAGTATGAAAGACAAATGATGCCGGCTTGTTGCTTTGTGGTCAGCAGTCCAAAAATATGGACAATGGCAAATAGTCTTAGTAGCCTTTGCCAAAAAATGTGTTTTTTTATAGCAAAGTCACATTAGGCTATCTGCCATAAAATAACAAACAAAATATAATTGCTTGATGTTTGTAATGATAAATTTTTAAATGTTATAATTCTAGAATAAAACCACAAACTGCGCAGATAAAAAAAAATTGTAGTGTATAAATATCTTATTATTTAGGGTCCGTTTGTGTGATAACTGTTTACAATAAACATTCTGTCAGATGAAATTTCAGTTACGCACATAATACAACTGTGTTTACACATAATAGAACCAATATACACATTCATGTGAGCTTTACAATTATCTGATAAGAAACAAGAGTAAATTATTCTATTCAAATATTCACAAAGTTCGCTGACAAATTATAAGTTCCTCCCCGATACGTTGATTGTAATCCGACGATATTCATGACACAGCTCAGACAAGACTAAAATGATACGGTACACTTTGTTATCAGAGTTGTAACAGGCTTAGCATATTCTCTACCTCAGCTTTTGCTTATATGTGCGTGTTTGTTTTGATACGTCGATTTGTAAAACGAAAAACACTTGGAAATAAACACTGAAATTCTTCACTCGTATAATTAAATGGCTTACCCAAGAGAAGTAGTTTTATTGTTTTTTTGTATTGCCTCATCCATTTTATTATCTGTTTGTCCAGTTCCTTGCTAATTCGGCGGTTTGGATCGTTTCGCTGGAAACAGTTCATGTCCTGATGGAATAAACAAACGAGACACTCAAGAAATTAGGTTATGTTAGAGTTATCTTGGCAGACATTTTTTAAACCATTTATATAGAACATACAAAATCACTCAAAGATGTGGAAGTGAACACGCTTTATCCGGCTTGGTTTTAATTGTTCACTGATGTTAAATTAATGTACTTGTATGTTGAATGTTACTAACATTCAGATCGGTACCGGTAGAAATTCTGATTTTGGCAGTTTCGTGCATATGACGTTTCATTTGTTTTATACCACAACTCTTACTGATGTATACGGTTAAATACATTTCAGTTTTTGTAACGTAATGCAATGGCAGTTTTATTCAGTTAACAAAAACAAACAATATTGATTTATATTTGTTACCAAGTTTCGTGTTTGGAATGTATTCTGATAATTAATAAAACGTATTTCCATAGATCTGAATATTGTTTTAACAGGCCATCTTTATTCTGCCATCATCAGGAATACAGCAGAAATTTATCATTATAAGCCGCCTAGCTTAACAATGAACCACTTGGCGAGTATATTTGAAGCACAAGAGCTGCTGTGATTATGAACTATACATTAGTATTTCAACATGATGTTCACGTAATCTGTGAGTGAGTGCATTGCTTAGTGACTGAGGAACTTCTGCGAATTCGGAGATTTATTGTTTGTGTCCTGTTGCTGCAAAAACGCATTCCGAATTTTAAGACTGTGGGTACGCTCTTAGTGGGGGTTCGTCCCACATTTCGGTCACACAAAAACAGTCCAACAGGCTAGTGTTGAGGGTGTATCAGTCTTTTCTATCAGTTTGAATTAAGGACGCCTGCAATGTGAAGTATCTGAATCATATTCCGTACTGTGCCTTACGTTCGGAACCTCTGCGATATTTATTACTCAAGTGCTTGTACTAACATGTATACCCAGCAATCTAACTATCCGTTTAGGTTTCTATGCTGTCTGTTTTTCTCACTAGTTTACTTATATGTTTCGACTGAAAGAGTAAGTGTGGTTACGTTTGTGTTAAAACTAAGGGATTATTTTTTTTAAAGTTTTGGGCAGAAAATGGTCGCTTGTTTGCAGTTTTCATAGTAAGTGATAAACATGTTCTCATTGTCTAGTGTTCTAGAATTCTCTCGTGAAGCAATAGATAACAATTCCTGGGGGGTATCTAATGTTTGTTTGTTTTGGAATTTCGCACAAAGCTACTCGAGGACTATCTGTGCTAGCCGTCCCTAATTTAACAGTGTAAGACTAGAGGGAAGGCAGCTAGTCATCACCACCCACCGCCAACTCTTGGGCTACTCTTTTACCAACGAATAGTGGGATTGACCGTCACATTATAACGCCCCCACGGCTGGGAGGGCGAGCATGTTTGGCGCGACTCGGGCGCGAACCCGCGACCCTCAGATTACGAAGCGCACGCCTTAACGCGCTAGGCCATGCCAGGCCAGTATCTAATGAATGTGGAGATAAAAGTGAACTAATATTAGTTACTTTCGCCTATGCGTAGTTTGGTGAACGACTATACGTAAAACTAACTTATACATATACATACCTATTTATATCGACATTGTATAATTAATTAGATTAGTACTTAGTATCATACTTACTACCAATTTTAAACCTAATCGAACAGAATTGTCGCTGTTCTTTTCAATGAAGTATTTGTAGCTGGGCTGGGATAATAACAAACACCGCTAGTACAGGAAGTCAAATCAATAGGACTTCGTTATCTGGCGACATTACAGGTCGACATCACAAAGTTGGGAAATCTCTGTTTAATTTCTACAAAAGTTTTATTTTAATGTTTTTTTAACTGTTTCACAGAGAGTATGTAAAGACAAATGTCCCAGACACCCACTTTAGTTTATCTCGTTGAACATGTTTTAAAGATGTGTACAGAGATTACTCGAACCAGTACGATAACATTGAACATAAGTGACTGAAAAACAGGATTTTCGAAACTATGTGCTTATGCAAAGATGACAAAGCATACGACTAATTACCAAACGTTTTTCTATTTTGAAAACAGAAAGTGAAAAAAAAAAATGTTTTGAAACCTACTTCCAATGTCAGTATTGAAAAACAAGTTTCATAATTCCAGCTACCAGTTTGGCCCGACATGGCCAAGCGTGTTAAGGCGTGCGACTCGTAATCTGAGGGTCGCGGGTTCGCATCCCGGTCGCGCCAAACATGCTCGCCCTTTCAGCCGTGGGGGCGTTATAATGTGACGGTCAATCCCACTATTCGTTGGTAAAAGAGTAGCCCAAGAGTTGGCGGTGGGTGGTGATGACTAGCTGCCTTTCCTCTAGTCTTGCACTGCTAAATTAGGGATGGCTAGCACAGATAGCCCTCGAGTAGCTTTGTGCAAAATTCCAAAACAAACAAACAAAGCTACCAGCTTCTCGGCATGGAATAATCCAGTAGTTAACATGCTCGATTTAAATTTGAGGGTCGCGGATTCGAGCCACCGTCACTAAAATTGCTCACCCTTTTAGCCTTGGAGCGTTATATTAATACGATTAATCCCACTATTCTTTGGTAATAGAGTAGCCCAAGAGTTGGCGATGGGTGATGGTGTCAAGCTGTCTTCCCTTTAGTCTTTGACTGCTAAATTATGGATGGTTAATTTAGATAGCCATCGTGTAACTCTGCGCGAGATTCGAACCAAACAGAGAAACATAGAACATTAATTTCTTCATAGTATGGAATCAACATTTCGAAACAAAACAGCTGTAAGATATATATATATGACGTCACAAGTATGAGTTTACGTGTATGCAAAACGTTGGGTGTACAGGTAAGTAAAAATAAACATCGTGTTTCATGATGACGAGAACCTCAGTTTCAAAATGTCTTCGTTAACCTGAAAAGGACATCACTTTTATTGCATTTACGTGGTCCAGCAATACCAAATACAAATGAGTAATAGCACCATATTCAACTTACCTACCAGTGTATTTACGTGTATGTAGAATGTAAAATATTCACTTGAATGTTTTAAATCATATACCAGTGTCTCATAATCAATAGAAAGTTATGCTAAGCGTAAAGAATTGAAATACAAAACAACAATAACAACAACATAAAAACGTAATTAATATTAAGAGTCAGCCGTACCTGCCTGTGTCACTGTGGTCTCTTCAAACAGAAGAAAAACTGAACCAGAAATTCGACTCAGTAATCCCCAGTCTAATGCTACTTACAAAGTTCTGCACACCGTCTACGCCAGCTATGGGTCAGTTCTGAAGCTTACACTGATTTTTCTTATCTACCATTTTCCGTCTACCTCCGTTGTGAGAACAATGAGAAATTAAACCTGTATATGATACCAGTCTATCATTGAATATGTGTGTGACAGTGAGCACGAGCTTTCAGCACGGCGTCATTCATTACATGGGTACAAAGGACACTTGACGTTGAAATTTTTTGATTGTTTTCGGATAATCACACAAACCTACTTAAAGACTATCTGCATTAGTTTTCTTTACTACCATTATTATCTAACTATAGAGGACGCTGGTTGTTTAATGTTAAGCACCAAGCTAATCAACACCATCTGTGCTACTCATCACGGGTATCGAAACCCGATTTTAAGCGTTATAAGTCTTCGGACTTACCTCTGAGAAACTGGGGGACGGGAAAAATCTTGGGATTTATTTGTCTGACTCTATAGCTGGCTTCACCAACGCGTTTATGACGTAGCTTCAGATTACGAGAGTCTAAAACTGTTCTACAAGATATGTTTTTATGTATTTTAAAACGTACATTTTAGAAGAACATGTTTTAACAAGAGACTTTCCTGATAATTCCAAAGTTTAAAGCGTACATCTGAGAAGAACATGTTTTGACCCATAGATATTCAATACTCTCAAAAGTTACTCAAAACAAAGATATAAGAAAATATGAAGTCCTCAGATCTGCTTCTTTCTTTGCTAACAAATAAAAGTGAAAGCTCTTTTGTCCATACTTTTGATACGCTGGCCAAAGGGTGGGCAACCGACCGATAGCACTCACTGCCAAAGGTTGGACTACTTTTTTGCCAACGAATAGAGAGACTGACCATCACATAATAATTCCTCTATTGTTGAAGGGTGAACATAGTAGACTGACCATCACATGATAATTCCTCTATAGTTGAAGGGTGAACATAGTGCAGAGTTGCGAATTGAGCGCCTTAGCCACCAGGCTAGCCTAGGCCTAAAGAGAAAGTGAAATAACACATTCGCGATGATTTAATTACATGAATTTACAAACGGTATAGCAGAGAATGAAATCTGGCTTGGTGTTAAAGTGGATGATCTGAGTAGATAAGTCTAATTGGTTAAGATGCTGATATATTTTACAATTTTTCTCATTCTGTATGGATAGAGTCCTAGTGTATGCTAATAAATTGGGATTTGTTTACTACGTGAAACCAAGTAACGATACTTCAATGGATCGGATTAAGATAGAGTAACTTTAGGGTCGGTCGGAATGTCAGTTTGGGGATAGGAAATTAGTCATTAAAACTGTAACGTTGCTATTTATAAAGGGAAATATTCTGTTTATATTTCTATAGATGTTTATAGATATTTTTGTTTATGACAACATTCCTTAAAATATTTTTCACCGTCCTTAATTTCCAGCATGTGACTAGAGAGAAGGCAGCGAGAAACACTCGGCATACACGTTAAGGAACTGATTGTTACTCTTATAATGTACTCACAGCTTAAAATTCAGGAAATATTTTGCGATACTGTGGTTATTCAAACCCATCTTCGCAGCTCTGAAATCCTGAGGTTGATCGCATGGCTATTATTTCAAGTTGTTGTTGTTTTGAATTAAGGACAAAGCTACACAATGGTTTATCTGTGCACTGCCCATCACGGGTATCGAAACCAGGATTTTAGCGTTGTAAGTCCGAAGACATATCTCTGAGCCAGTGAAGGGGGCATTATTTCAAGTATCAAAACAATCCTAAGTGTTTAAAGAACCTCGTGTCGAGGATCACATTTCAAATTTGCGAATAAAGTCAATGTCTGCCAGAATAAAAATAATAAGAAAAATATTTACCGAAACTAGGAAAATGCTGGAAATTAAAGAAGCAAACTTAGCTTAAATAGAAACAAAGTACGAACAGAAAAATAACTAAAATTAAGTATGTGAAACGTTTATAATTGAGTAAGACAAAATTACAAAGAAATAAAAAATAGTACAAAAGAAGGGAAAAGCCAAAGTGAATTATGATATTTGAAGTAAAACTGAAAAGAAAAGAGAAAAGACAAGAACACTCTGGTATTTGTTTTATTAATATTTCGCCAACTGTTAACATTAGTAGAGCTTCAGGAAGGGTCCGGCATGGCCAGGTGGGTTAAGTGCGACTCGTAATCTGAGGGTCACGGGTTCGAATCCCCGTCGCACCAAACATGCTCGCTCTTTTAGCCGTGGGGACGTTATAATGTGACCGTCAATCCCACTATTCGTTGGTAAAAATGGTAGCCCAAGAGTTGGCTGTGGGTGGTGATGACTAGCTACCTTCCCTCTAGTCTACACTGCTAAATTAGGGACGGCTAGCGCAGATAGCCCTCGAGTAGCTTTGTGCGAATTTCAAAAACAAAACAAAAGCTTCAGAAATGTTAATATTCATTAGGCTTACGACAGAATATGTGTATTTAAGGTTCATATTTTAGTGTTTTATTAAAGCCTATATTCGAGTTTTTTTCCATAAAGTTATGTTTGTTGTGGAATGTATATTTTTGAATTTGGATGTTGTAGAATGTTAGAGTGATGTTTACTTCTACGGAATTTTGCGAAAAGCTACTAGAAGGTTATCTGCGTTAGCTGCTTTTAATTTCGAAATGATAGATTAAAGGAAAGGCAATTAATTAACACTTCACAGCCACCAACTTTGAGCTACTCTTTACCAACGAATAGTGGAATTGATTGTTACATTATAAAGTCCTCAAAGTTGAAACGTCGAGTGTGCTAAATAACAGGTTTCGATCCCACAGCCTGGGAACTTAAGAAGTAAATATATTTTCAGATATAAAAGTCCCTTCAGCGGCTCATGGGAAAGACGGAAGCTTTATAACACTAAAAACCTGGTAGACCCCTAGTGTCGTAGCGATATGTTTGCGGACTTACAACACTAAAAACCGGATTTTGATAACCGTGGTTGGCAGAGCACAGATAACTCACTGTGTAGCTTTGTTCTTAACTCGAAACAAACAAAAACTGGGTTTCGATACTCGTTGTGAGCTCAACACAGACAACTCACTGTGCAGCTTTGTGCTGAAAGAAAACAAAAACATACAAATATATAACAATATTAAAAAGCAAAAAAACATGAGTTAATGTAGAAAACGTTTTACAGGGTTACTTAGGAATAGAATAGGCTTATGTTTTTGGCACTTGAAATGTTCCTTAACTCAGGTAAAAGTGGAACATCTTCTATAGACTCGTGTTATCAATAATAGAACTCGATTATTTTAAGAGAGGTTTTGTAAAGGACACAACTATGATATTGGTTGTGTCATTACAAATAAATTCCGAAAAAAAATATTCACTTATTTTAAATAATAACACAACTATGACACAATTACTGTATATTTACTTTTTATTAGATAATTATATCACCATGTAAGAAGTGTATAGAAAAAAATAATTATTTCTTTTAAAGCTTAAACGTCACAGCAGTGGATGAAAACAAACCTATTCATTTGGTAATTCTGTTAATGTACACAAGATGGCGATACAAAGCAGGCAATCCTCTAACTATATTGGTAATACGATGCTCAAACGAGAAATACTAAACACTAACAGTATATGAACTTGACCTCACTTATTGTTCGAGTATTAACGGGTTCCACAAATTATATCCTGTCTCCTCTCAAGAACTTAAACAGATTTGCTTACAGTAAGTACTGAATAGTTAAATTTCTTGGATCCAAATACCACATGAAACGAGGCAGGTCTTGGTTAAGTTTGGGACTGACGGAGCATCCAGGTGTCTCCATGATAGAACTGGGCGTTTCGTGTATCTTTCACACATTAGTAAGATAAATTCATAATAACGAAATTCATTGAAGAAAATCTTGTTCAAATGAGGTATCACGGTGAAAATATTTTGAGATGTTCCCTTACAATTTCATAAGTTATTCAGGTTTTACTATCTTGTACATAAGTGAGTGTTAAGTGCTGACGAATGGGGGCGTTCATAACTATAACTACACTGCACAACAAGGTTTTTGCTTTTTGAATACTGTTGGGTGTTCCTTATATATTTTTGGCTGCTGATCACGAAAATCACATCCAAATTTTCCCATCACGTACCGTTTCATCAAAATCTTCAGTTTCACCAGGACATTGCTACAATGGAAACACGATATCAGGGCAACTGGAATCCGTCAATGCTTGCTGACTACTGTTGGACACTGCAACGTCATGCACCGGACATTGAATACAAACGAAAAGCAGGAGCAAAACACTTTTAATTATGTTGAACTTAATAACGTATTAGAAACATAAACGCAATTAAATACGTTATTGCCGGTAAACAGTTAACTGTCTATTTCTCAGGGTTCCTACGTGATGAAGCAAAACCAAAACTATATTTGTGCATACCCACCAGATACCTGTCACAATCAGCAAAAAGTCTTCAGGAAGCAAAACTTAAAAAAAATAAAATAAATTGTGCAGTATTATTGTTTAACCTTTTCATTAAACTTTTGGCTTTGAGGTGAGTGATCATCACCAGGTTTAATATGAAAGTGTTTTTTCCAAGTGGCTAGTGTCGTTTTACGCATACATGTGCAGTAATATGCAAGTGTTACGGCAAGAAAATATTTTGTCATTCTGTCCAATTTATGGTACTAATTCTTCCATGTCATTACAGAATGTAAATTTCAACACTATGGTAATGTTTCACTGATTCATGTTGACAACTGAATGAGTCAGTTGAGAATACTTATCATTCTTTAGAATTGCCACATACTTGTATCAAAGGCATGTTATAAGGCTTCAACTTGAGTGAGCATACTGACTAAATTTATGATCTGAAATAACTGTCATGGTACTCCATGCAATGTCTTAACTATATTGAAAGAAGCTAGCAAGGAGCTAATACATGGTACTGGTGTATACTAGAAGAAATCTATTTAATAGAACTCCACAAACAAACCTTGATTAAAACAGTGTTTAACACTATGTATTAAGTTTTGTTGTCCTGCCACTGCACAGAAAGCGTAGAGACTTGTCAGTGAAGCAGAGAGTTCGAACAAAAGCTTCACGTAATGTTAGTTGGACTCTGATAAATTGCTGAAGATTTGACATGGTCCCTAAACATTATCAGATACACCCTAGATCGTGAGACCGAGAGAAATAAGTTTGGAAATAGAAATGGAAGAGGCAAAATACCTAACTAAGTTAAGTATCTTTGTTTATGCAGACTACTACTGATCTCAAGTAGTACCATGTACCAAATGACATAAAAGTGTCCAGATCCACAGTATCAAGAAGATTCCACATGGGATATTTGGTTCTGTAGTAGTTAAAAACCTTTACTTTGACTTCCAATTATTGTCAAGAGGCTGAAATTTGCTTAAGAGGACAAAACGTGGACTGTTGATGATTGGAAAAAGGTGTCGTAGACGGATGAATTCAAGTTTGCAATATCTGATTCAAAGCGCAGGCTGTACATCCACCAGAAGGAAAGTGAAAGATACTTACCTCAATTCATAGCACCTACCATGAAGTATGGCTTGAGGGTGTTTCTCTGATATTTGCAAAATGCATGGAACCAGCACAAGTTACACCAGATAATGATTCATCATTATACACTCATTGTTTTGCATATTATTAGTAAAGTATTCCACTACCAAGAAAACAATGGTCCCAAACACTCATCCAACTTATGTAGAAATTACTTAGCTAACAAAGAAGTTACTGGCGTCATTCAAATGATACAATGACCCTCAAATATCTCCTATCTCAACCCAAATGATCAGATTAATTTTAATAGAAGAAAAACTTTACAAATCAAAAGATACTCCCAAAGAAACTTTACGGGAGTGTATTAGAGACATTTTGAGTAAAATCCCGAAGGTCACTTTAATTAAATATATTTCAACAATGCCTGAAAGACTGTTTGTAGTTATTAAAGCAAAGGTTTATGTTATATTAAATACGTATATTAATAAATTGGTGTATCACTCGTGAATGACCTCTCATTGTTCTTTGAAAGCAGTTTGAAATCTCATCTTTAATTGTTCCAATATTTTTGCACAGTACCACGATTCTTCATGAATTGTTTATAAATTGTGTATTATGCCGTTGAATTCATTATTATTTCAATTTAATGTTGACGTGCACAAAAATATATTTATATATGTCGGTGTACACGTGTGTTTAGAATATGTATGTTATATACGTTCCCTTTTTTATTTATGGCCTGGCATGGCCAAGCGCGTAAGGCGTGCGACTCGTAATTCGCAGGTTCGCGCCCGCGTCGCGCTAAACATGCTCGCCATCTCAGCCGTGGGGGCGTTATAATATTACGGTCAATCTCACTATTCGTTGGTAAAAGAGTAGCCCGAGAGTTGGCGGTGGGTGGTGATGACTAGCTGCCTTCCCTCTAGTCTTACACTGCTAAATTAGGGACGGCTAGCACAAATAGCCCTCGAGTAGCTTTGTGCGAAATTCCAAAACAAACCAAACAAACCAAATCTTTTATTTATTGTGGATTATTTAGTTTAAGATGCTGTTCTAAGCCACTGGGATGGATTATAAATCTTAAGTATTGGAAGTAGCAAAATATTTAAAAGCTGGAACTGTTTGTTCATAAACAAGTGCCAATCACCACACATTGTGAGATGTAATAATAACAATAAAAGAGTCAGTAAAATAAATATTTATATTTTATAGATGTATTAGTTATGATTTGAGTCAGTACTAATATTTTTATCGACTTCAAACGTCAATTTTCAAATTAAACAAAACTCTTTCGATTTACATCTTTCACAGGTAGTTCGATGTTGATAAAGGCTTTGCAGAACCGATGTTCCACTGATAGAATTTGGCAACTAAAAAATAGGAGAAGTAGGTGGAAAGGTTTTTACGTGAAACCTGTTAACAAACATCTTCAACAACAAACAACTGGAAGAGTCAGCGCTAATTATAATAACAACAAACTACTGGAAGAGTCAGCACGAATGCGTTGAAATGACCAACAAAATGCAATGCGAAGGTAATGCCTTAGTGTTATTTTTTGGTACAACACAGTTTCCTTGGTGACAGAAATACACGCTAATCCATTGGGTATTATCAGAACTGTATGATCTATGAATTATTTCTAATGGAAATTACTCGTCATTTGGTTGGTATGCGAGTTATAGAGATACAGTTATCAAGTATTTGAGCGCCTAATATTGCTAGTTTTTGTTTATCTTCCCTTTCCACAACTGTTTTTACTTCAGATGCATATAATACATATAATTAATTAATATATTAATTGTTTGTTTTGAATTTCGCACAAAGCTACTCGAGGGCTATCTAGCTAGCCGTCCCCAATTTAGCGTAGGACTAGAGGGAAGGCAGCTAGTCATCACCACCCACCGCCAAATCTTGGGCTACTCTTTTACCAACGAATAGTGGGATTGATCGTCACATTATAACGCCCCCACGGCTGAAAGGGCGAGCATGTTTGGCGCGATAGGGATGCCAACCCGCGACCCTCAGATTACGAGTCGCACGCCTTAACACGCTTAGCCATGCCGGGTCTGTTATATTAATATATTCATGACTGCAGAGTCTTATGGGGAAAAGACGTGAAAAATGTATTCACTGAAAGAAAGTTTGTTTGCGATATGTTTAGCAAGGAATAATGTTTCGATTATCTTTCATATAAAAGTAACTTTAGACAAGAAATCTCATCAAATATAGAATTTTCAACACATAAACATTATTCTATGCTTGCATATATATGCACGAGTGTCTCACACTGAGCTTTCTGTTTATTTTTTCTGATTTTTATAAGATTAAATAACTCGCCCCCTAGTGACTCAGCGGTATGTCTGCGGACTTACAAGGTTAAAAACCGGGTTTGAATACCCCGCGGTGGGCAGAGCACAGATAGCCCATTGTGTAGCTTTGTGCTTAATTCAAAACAACAACAACAATTCTTCAACTTTCCAGTTAAAACCGATATGTGGTAGTTAGTGTAGTCTTTGAAGCTTTTTTAAATACAATTTTTAATTTTTTACTTCTGCTTGAACCATCGCAGGGTAGCTGAGTTTTGATGAATTGCAAAGAATAACAGCGTGAACGGAAGTGTAGAGGTGTTATCCAACACTAAAGACCATTAAACATATTCACGAAACGTTCGTTGGAAAAGTAACGGTAACAAAAACACAATCGGTTATGAAACGAACTGTTTGAACAAGAGAGAATATTGATCGAGTTTATGGAGTCATTCCCAGTTTCAAGCAGTAGGTTCCTTGGAACTGGGAATGGCAAAGACAACCGTATTAAAAACTGATTTTACAGCTAATACTTAGTATGTTCAAGTGCTGCATGAGTTGAGAACAACTGATTACTATAGACAAGAGATGAATTTTGTCATGTTATGTTAAAGATGCTACGAGAAGATGAACATTGTTGCAAAAAACATGTATTTTTTTACTAGACGACTTTCCATTAATCCGGCAGAATTAAGAAATACAACTTCAGATTTTGGGGCACGGAGTAGCCACAGCCGATTCGTTCGAGACTCACCAAAAGTGAACGTATGGTGTCTTCTAACATCTTCTTACGTCACTAAACCATTTCTAATTCGATGGAAAAATCGTCAATACAGAAACGCACTTAACCATCTGAAAACATGTTCTGTGCTTCTCGACCATCTGAAAACATGTTCTGTGCTTCTTGACCATTTGAAAACATGTTCTGTGCTTCTTGACCATCTGAAAACATGTTTTGTGCTTCTTGACTATCTGAAAACATGTTCTGTGCTTCTTGACCATCTGAAAACATGTTCTGTGCTTCTTGACCTTCTAAAAACATATTCTGTGCTTCAACTACGCGGAAAACGTTCGATACATTTAACTCATCTGCAGCAGGATGCTGTGTCCCCCAAAAATGGATCGATCGAGATGGACCCGTTGCTTGGTAGCAAAGATCTCTCTGCTTCACTCCACGTGACTTTTACTTTTTTATAAGTTTCATCAAGTATGGTGTTTATGCGCTCACGGCCCTTTATTGAGCTTCAAGATCGCATCATAGACGTTGTTATGGATACATCTTGTGCCGTCTGTACAAAGGTTATGGAGGATTTTGTTGAACGTCTCCAGAATAAACTCGAGTTTTGGGTCTTCTTTTGAAATACACACATATATATATACATACATTACTGTATTTTCAAATGACCGAATTAAAATTTGTGTGTGCTACTTTTAACATAAAATTTTTCAAAAGTAACGTTTAAGTTATACTAATAAATAATGAGATAGTTTTAAAGATAAATAAAGACAAGAATAATGAAAGACTACTTGAAATTACCATCATTTGAATGAAAAGCAAAACTTAACAACAGAAAACACAGAATTTGTATTATTTTGCTAAACTGCCGTTTATAAAGATTACATTTAAGTTAAGTGAAATGTACGCAATGTTAAAGAAAAATAATTTTCAAAGTAAATATTTAAATGTTTAGAAACTGATTTGTTTTTTTATATTGCATATTTTCGTTTGTCGTATTAGTATTTAATATTAATAATAACGAGCACCAGCAATTTCATTGTTCAAAAGTCAATATAATGCTATTATTTTAGTAATATCTTATGGAAATGCATAAACAAATGGATTTCTTCAAACACAATTTGGGCTAATGAAAATAAAATGGAGGACATTTATATTTTGTTGGAAAAAAAAGAGCATATTTATACTTTTTAACTATAGAGCTTTCAGTGATTAAGCGGCAACTCAGAAGACTTATTAGGCTAAAATTAGAGTTTCGATACCCGTGGTGAGCACAACACAGATGGCTTATTGTGTAGCTTTCTGTTTAACAGTAAACAAACATGGAAATATTTTTACAAAACAAGTTAAGCTATATTATGATCATATTATACGTATTATATTATATTATGGTTCTACTTATATATTTTTAATACTTTAAAGTATTGGTTTTAAAAAAGAGTTAAGTACTTAATCACCCATGTTGGCCAGGTAGTTAAGGCACTCGACTCGTACTCCAAGGGTCGTGGGTTCGATTCCCCGTCATACCACCATGCTCGCCCTGTCAGTCGTGGGAGCGTTATAATGTAACGGTCAATCCCACTATTTGTTAGTAAACGAGTAGCCCAAGAGTTAGCAGTAGGTGGTAATAACTAGGTCCTTCCCTCTAGTCTTACACTGCTAAATTAGGGACGGCAGTTTTAAATTTCTTTTGCTTCCACACACAGTAGTGTAAAATGTCGAAATATTCAAATGTAATTATAATCTACTTCATATTTGCTTACTGTTAAGAGTGGTCAAACAGTGCCTTCTTCGGACGAAACGTAAATATTACACATTTTCTTTACGTTGACGCCATTGACCTGAACTTGTTGTCCAAAAATTCCTTTTTCTCTATATGTATTTTGACGATATGATATAATTGAATACTAAATCCTGGTCTAGCCAGACATTCTTTCGCAATTTGTCGTAAAATTTGTTTTAGAGCGAAGTCAAGTTGAACTATTTCCTGTGTGGACCGTGGGATATCGATCCCCGAATTTTAGCGTTGTAATCCTGTAAGCTTTCCTCTGTTGTAGTGGGAGACTTTGTAGTAAATAAATAAGTGCATATTCCTTTAGTAATACATATATGTTTCGATAAGTTAATAATAGCATAAAGTTTGAAAGTTTATTCAATAGTCAGTTTTGTTTGTTTGTTTTTGAATTTCGCACAAAGCTACTCGAGGGCAATCTGTGCTAGCCGTCCCTAATTTAGCAGTGTAAGACTAAAGGGAAGGCAGCTTCCACCCACTGCCAACTCTTGGGCTACTCTTTTACCAACGAATAGTTGGATTGACCGTAACATTATAACGCCCCCATGGCTGAAAGGGCGAGCATGTTTGGCGCGACGGGGATGCGAACCCGCGACCCTCGGATTACGAGTCGCACGCCTTAACGCGCTTGGCCATGCCGGGCCCGATAGTCAGTCAAACACTGAATAGTTATGAGTTAATTCTTTACTGTAGATAAGGGTAGAATTAAACATGGTCGAGTTCTGAGATTTAATTATATCAAAAAAGCCAACCAATGATATTTACAAACGGTTGGATTTCAACCAGTTTTGGGTAGATAACTGTTTGGAATACGAATTATATAATCTTTATCTTATCAGTTTTCGAGGAAAGTACCTTTTCTATTCATTTCTGCAAAGGATCTAAGTGTAAGAGAGTTTCCGAAGCAAAATAAATATTTCTTTTCTATGTCTTAGAAGGTTTTGTTCAGCGCTAACTTCTTACAGTGAACTCGGTTTCTTTGTTCTGGGATGTGTTTGAAACTGTTAAAATACAGGGTGTTCGGATAGTCACTGTGCAGTTTTGTAATCAGCATTCATTCAGTCTATTTCAAGCCAGCAGCTGATAGCGGTGTTTAGAAACAAAATAAGAAGGATCCAGGGCTGTATTGATGCCAACGGGGGTCACTTTCAACATTGTTTATAATTGTCATTCATATTTACCTCTTGTATTCTATATTGAAACATGTCTTTTAATAAATATATAAGTGCACAGTGACTTTCCAAACACCCTGTACATTATGGGGATCGAAAGTAAACTAAACACGAAGTTTTGCTTAATGTTCAAGTAATTCAGTTTTATTTAGAGATTTTGTTTGATTCATTTCTAATATTTCAAAGTATCAAGATATATTACAGCGAGTGAAATGTAAACTTAATGGATTGTAGTCTAAGTCCATTACATATACTCTGATTTAAGAGATAAAAATGATACAAAGGCTATCTGTTCTAAAAAAAAATCTTCCTTGTTTCATATGCATTAGCTTAATGGAATTCAGAGCTCTGAGATCAAAATACATTTCATTCGTAGGATATTACTGACTAAAAGTAAAGTAGCATAACAACAGCTCTGATCCATTAGAATTATCAGAAAACAAATGTGTATCGAAGTATTTTGTAAAATGATTTGTAACAATAAGCACAATACTAGCAAAGATTGAAGGATTTTTTTAGAGATGTGAATATGAGACAGATAAATAGGTGTCCCATATATTAGGAACATTTTAGCTTATGAGTATTGTTCGCTGCCAGATCTTAATTTATTCTGTAGAATAAGGAAAATATCATCTGGTGTGACAGCGGCAGGCTTACAGACTTACAATTTTAAAATACGTGGTTCGATTACACTCGGTGAACACAGCAGATAGCCTAACATGGTAAAAACGTATTGAAGAGACAGCTGGTATAGACTAATAAAATAATATTAAAATCTTTAATTAAAATAAAGGCAATTTGAATATGTCTTAGTTGACCTGAAGATGACCTTAGAAGGTCGAAACGTTGTTTTTCTACTTTATTTTAATGAGCCATTATACCAGCCATCTTGAGAACAATTTTTTTAATTGAAATGGGTTTTTTCCATCACTAATGAACCTAATGTGGTTTTGATTTAAACCAAAGATAAAAAGAAACGTCCAATTTTTGTCTTCATAATTTTTATACCGAGATTTACTAATGAAAATAAATATTTATTTCTTTAAATATCATTTTTCGTTTATAAGTGGTCATAGCAAGATAACTTGTCACAGGTTACTTACTCTAATGTCTTAAATCAAATTGACGTTACTAATCCCCGACGTAATAACAATGTTAAAATGTCACAATGCAAAGAATATGTCAGAAGCTTAACAAAGATTACGTTCTCTGAGTTATTTGAACAAACACAAAATTTCATGTTCATAACATAACCAAAACGAAGCATGTCATCATTTTAAAAGGAGTAACAGAAATATGTGGTCCTCATTTAATTAAATAAATCTCAAGATGTAAACCTGAAGTCCGCGTAGCCACTGTTAGAAAACTAGCATTTCATGAAAGTAACATAGGCTCTAACAAAGTTTAAGAAAACTGGTCTGGGATTGAAGATGAATTTAAACTTCAGGAAGTTGAGTTACGTGTCCCAAGGAATAACGGTAACCTAAGATACTCAATAAATTGAATATGCCCTAACTGAATAAAACATTGCCTTCAACTCAATAGAACGAATTTGGATTTATAGATTTCAGCCACTCAGTGACCTTGTTTAAGGGGACGTTTGTTGACATGCTTTGTTGAGAGTTGTTTTATTTCTTTTCGTCATAATTGTAATCAGCAATCTTGGCCTTCTCTTTGCCTTTTGGACTTCCGGACATCTGTCAACTTCCCACAACAGCCAAATTAGTAGATACCACCAATCTCTGAAATTTCTTTTAACTCCACAAACTTTCCAAATTTTCCTTTTTTGATAGCGTAATATTAATGTCCCTGAACACTCAAGTTTAGGAAAATTTATCTTTCCCCCTTAAAACCTAAATACCTACCGTGATTTTTGTTTTGTTTTTTTTAGAACGGATAGTTTTGAAGAAGATCATACCATGACAAGACCAATTAAAGTATACGACGGTAAAAACGGAATACATTAAAATTCATCAGCATCGGGGTGTTCTATAGTATCGTAAATACAATACAGAGGAAGTTAAAATATCCCTCAAACTGATTACACAGTTTTTAAACTGCGAGTAAAATGGTAACGTAGAGAGGTCCTCTTATCATGCATACTAACCAGCATACTATAGAAAACTGTACGAGGAACAATGTCGGCAATCCCATTTAAAATACACACAGAATATGGAGGACACCTCAATAAATTACACCGGATTGAATATATGTTGGAGAAGGAAAACGCATAAGTTGCAGCCTTTGAGACGATATACCGGATCTATTTTCCACTGAAGCTAGTCTCTGGTCTACTTGCCAGTTGGATGCAAAAAAATCTGTTTCTGTTATTCAGCCTAGTTATCATTCACCTGATATACTTTTCGCCTTAGATACATATATTCACTATCCTGCACACCAACACCCACATTGGACGTACTTTCATAAATATCAAAGAGGTGTCATATTTGATCAGTTACATAAAAAAATGGAGAATAATCTCATTCTATAGAAATAGTTTAGATATAGGAGGGGGCCCGGCATGGCCAGGCGGTTAAGGCACTCGAGTCGTAATCTGAGAGTTGGGGGTTCGAGTCCCCGTTACACCAAACATGCTCGTCCTTACAACCGTGGGGGCGATATAATATCACGATCAATTCCCCTATTTCTTGGTAAAAGAGTTGACCAAGATTTGCGGTGGGTGGTGACGACTAGCTGCCTTCCCTCTAGTCTTATACTACTAAATTAGGGACGGCTAGCGCAGATAGACCTCGAGTAGCTTTGCGCGAAATTCAAAAACAAAACAAACTATACGATGGAGGAAGATAAACTTACTCAATAAATCTCTCTTATCTACACGTAAAGTTTCATAACGATATTTTAATGAAACCATCATTACAGATGTTTATCTTGAGAGCTCTTCTTCTGCCGCCATTGTTAACTTTTTTTGCTTTCCAGACATTCACACAGATATTGAACTTGTAATCTCGGCCGTATTGCATGCTAATAACAAAACTATTGTTGATGATTTTAACATCAAAAGTAGAGTCGGTAACTGTGCTACAGGTAACTGTGTCAAATGGCTTATGTATATTAGATTTATTAGAAATGTAAAGCACTATTGAATAGTTGAATGACTGGTTTCAAATGACCTTTTACCTCTTTTTAAACCTAATTTAGATCTGAGTACTTTTTATAAAAATAATATAAAGCCACGGCAAAAAGACTTGTATAAGAACTACATTTTGAGATTATTTGATGCTATTTAGATAGAGTGATGCCAATGAAAACTGATCGTTTAGGGGATGGGCACGTAACAGGCCATATCATAAAAATTGTTCAGATCGGAAATTTATTTATTTTTTTATCCAGTAATATCTCTTGTACTTAATTACTTTGGAAAACAAAATAATATGGATCAACTCAGGATTTACCCAAAACATATTGAAACCAGTCGTACCCCAGCTGTGGTAAGTAAAGCGCGACGCTTTGTAACAGATGGGACATAGTGCCTCTGGATTTTTGCGCCAACTGAATGCTGAAACTGACTTTTAAAAATCTTTGTTCTTGCAAATTAGATGTATTATGGAAAGCTAAAGATAGGAGTGGTTTGCCTTAGACATGACGACATTATGGCGAAGCCTTACGAATATAAACTACGCTTCAGAACAACTGTCATGACACACGGCCGTCGGATAGAGTTTAATCAGACGTAGAGACGTGGACTGTAACGATGTTGTGAGGCCCCAAAATCGTTTAATATAACACTCCCGATCTTCTATAAAAGAACAGTGCAATAAATAGTGCATCAAAATAAACTTTAAAACACACACACACACAAATGAAGTATTTATCAAAATAATCTTAAAAGTCTCAAATTCCTCTTTAAAATTACAAGTTTGTGACGACAACGAAAGGACAAGCGTGTTTGGAGTGACGGGAATTTCTAGCCCGCCACCCTCAGATTAAGAGCCGAGCGCCCTAACCACCTAGACACTTCATAATATGTCAAAACATGAGTGGGCATTTCAGTTTGTTATTTTTGTCCAATTTCATTGTTTTTCTTTCATGTACTTTACAGAATACTAGCGTTACATAAATTGGATTCGTTTTATGATGTTGTTTGTTTTCGTTATCCTTAGTTTGGCGTTTCGGTACTATTACAGCTTTACCACTCTCCCTTTACATAATACCCTTTAAAAACAACTTTCTCGCTATTGTACTTTATAAAGAAGCGACATCTGTTTGTTTTAAGTGACGTATGAAATGAAGTAGTCGCACAGGTTATATATGTGGGTTAGACGTGGCCCAGTAGTTCATGTACATGCTATAAATCTGAGTATTTGTGGTTCACGAACTTGTGCAGCTAAAACGTTTTCTTTAACACTTTGGAGTTGTGGGTTCAGACTAACGGGCAAATTACACTATACAATCAGACAATAGCTTGATAGTTTCCTCTCCCCCTGTGGCTCAGTGGTAAAGTTAAAGGCTAAAAATCGAATTTCGATAGTTGCAATGAACAGATTACAAATAGACTGTTACTTTGTGCTTAACAACAAACAAACAAAGCCTAAGAGTTGGTGAGGGATTCTGTTGACCAGTTGTTTTCTCAGTAATCTGTTAGGGATAGCTATGCATAACCATTTCTTGTATAGCTTTGGGCAAAATTTTGAAACAAATGAGTCACACAAATATATGGATTTTTTTCTGCCCAAAAGTTTTATTTCTTCGTGTAGAGATGCTTCAGATTCTATGCTTGGTTATTCTTCAGATTTATTGGTGTCGGGGGAATTATACTGTTTTTATATAGAGGTCCGGGACTTGGTTGTAAACGGCACTCTAAGTTTGCTTCATTCTGATTGGTCTGTAAGACGAACTACCCTGCGGTGAATGCTACAGCCACAACCAACCCTAAAGGAAGGTCACATGGTCGTATGTTTTAAGATAATATTTTTTTCAGTTAAGTATATTCGAAGTATACAATAACATTTGTAAAAAAATAATACTAACACATTTTGTTAGCGAAATAAATCAGAAGTATTGTTCACTTATTATTTTGTATACTGTTGAAGCAGTGGTAAGTCTACGGACTTATATTGCTAAAATCCAGGGAGCGACTCCTCGCGGTGAATACAGTTGATAATCAAATATGGATTTACTCGAAAACAAACACACTGTCAACAAAAAGTAAAATGAAATAACAAGTTACTGGAGCATCTATTTCAGTGAAAAACATTGTTTACTTCCTGTATTCGTTTGTTTAATGAGTCAGATTTAGTTTTGTTTCATTCTATCTAGTCCACATAAAACGTCGAAGAAATATTAGAAGCTTACAGAAAAAACGCTTATTAATATTGTATCTTATTCGTAAAGTGTTTTTGTTGCTAGGGTTTTATTTCTGCTCTTCCTGTTAAAAGCTGCGGATATATTCGGTTCTAACTGCTGGAGGAACCTGTATGAATTACACTGCATAACAAAGTTTTTACTTCTTGAACACTGTTGGGTGTTCCATATAGATTTTTGGCTGTTGATCACGAAAATCACATGCAAATTTGCCCATCACGTACTGTTTCATCGAAATCTTCAGTTTTACCAGGACATTGCTACAATGGAAAAACGATATCAGGGCGATTGTTTGTTTGTTTTTGAATTTCGCACAAAGCTGCACGAGGGCTATCTGCGCTAGCCGTCCCTAATTTAG
>NC_134837.1:249386315-249462273 GCF_004210375.1 Tachypleus tridentatus | reverse complement strand
TGTGAAAACAGTTGAAACGTAAATTACAGAACCTTGGTACTGAGGGTGAAAACAGTTGAGACGTAAACTACAGAATCCTGGTAGTGAGAGTGTGAAAACAGTTCAGACGTAAGCTACAGAATCCTGGTAGTGAGAGTGTGAAAACAGTTCAGACGTAAGCTACAGAATCCTGGTAGTGAGGGTGTGAAAACAGTTGAGACGTAAACTGCAGTATCCTGGTAGTGAGGGTGTGAAAACAGTTGAGACGTAATATATATATGCAAAAACGGGACGTTTGAGTTGAGAAAATATTTTACGTAGAAGAGCGAGCAACGTTTCGACCTCCCCTTCTGTCATCGTCAGGTTCACAAAGAAAGAACGAGGTAACTGACCGGAAGCTGACCACATGTTTGGAAGGGGTTGTGTAACTGAGTGTCGGAATGTAGAGGGCGGTGTTAGATGTTTGAATATATAATTTTATATTATTTATTTTATTATATTTAATATAGGTATAAAGGTTTATACCTTTATATTGGTTTATTTTGGGTTTAAGTTGTTGTATAAGTAAGGCTTCTTTAATTTTGCATTTGTTTACGTTTGTTTCTTTATTTAGTATTTGAGTGTTTTCTATGGTTATGTTGTGTTTATTTGACTTGCAGTGTTCGAAAACGTGTAAAGGTGACTTTTATGTTCTTTGAATCTGGTTTCCATTTTCTACTTGTTTCTCCAATGTAGAAGTCGTGGCAGTTATCACATTGTATTTTATAAATAATGTTGGTGTGGTGTTTGTCAGTCTAGTTTTTACATAGTATAGACCTCAGTTTTGTGCCTGGTTTTTGAATAAATTTGGTAATAACTGGAATGTCATATTTTGTTACTAGTTTTTGCCAAATGTTGGTTATTTGTCTGCTGATATCGAGAATATATGGTATGCAGCAGTATATGGTTTCGTGATTTTTTGATTCGTGAGATATATTTACTTTTGTTGGTTGATTTTGCTTTATGTCTAGGTGTGTGCGTATAATGTTTTCTACGGTTTGTGGAGGAAACTTATTGATGTTGATGAAGTATTGTTTTATTTTGTCTAATTCATCGTTAATTTTATCTGGTGAGCATAGTTTTATGGCTGTGTTTATTTGGTTTCTTAGTATGTTGAGTTTTTGTTTTGTTTCATGTGCTGAGTCCCAAGGAATGTATAGTCCAGTATGGGTGATTTTTCGGTGGATTTCTGTTTTGAATTGTGTGTCGGTTCTTGTAATTTTGAGGTTAAGAAATAATATTTGATTGCTTTCTTCCTGTTCACATGTAAAGTTGATGTTGGGATGTATAGCGTTAATGTGATTGAAAAAAATTAAAAGTGTGTTCTGTAGATCTGAATCCGCAAACGTGTCATCTACATATCTATACCAATATAGTGGTGGATGTAATGCTGTGTTAATTGCTTGTGTTTCAACTTGTGTCATAAAAATATTGGCTAGAACTAGTGATACTGGGTTGCCCATGCTTAGGCCATTTGTTTGTATATAGTTGTGGTTGTTGAACATGAAGTTTGTCTTTATCGTGGTGAATTCTATAAGGGTTGCTAATTGGTTGCTGGGAATTTATATAGTTGGGTTAGTGTCTCGGATATAGAGTTCTAAGGCTATCTTGCAGGCTTCAGTGGTTGGAACTTCTGTAAAGAGGGATATAACATCGAAACTGGCCATTAAAGCTTTATGATTAAATTGATTTAGATTAGACTTGAAATTAAAAGAGTCTTTGATGAATGAGCTGGCTGATGTTACATATTTGGAGAATGCCCATGCTATGTATTTACCAAGATTGTAATTAAACGATTCATATGTGGACATTATTGGTCGTAATGGACAATCTGGTTTATGAGGTTTGGGGATGCTGTATATTTGCGGTGTGCGTGAGTCGGTTTTACGTAGGTAGGAATAAAGTGTTTGTGAAATTGTGTTGGCTTTTTTTCATTTTTAGTAGTAATTTGATCAGTTGCGTCTCGTGTGTCTTTGTTGGATTTGTGTGTATTGGTTTAAATTTGTTCGTGTCTGATAGGATGTTCTTCATTTTTTGGATGTACAAGAATCTTGGTAGTGAGGGTGTGAAAAATCAGCTGAGACGTAAACTACAGAAATTTAGTTGAGAGGGTACCAATAGGTCTTAACATGTCGAGAAAGTGTTCAACCCAGCCTTACGTTTGTAGAAGACAAGAACCGATGAAAATAAGTAACGAAGGTATAATCTGGAAAGAGTGTGAGAGGAAACGAAAAATTTCTGACAAACCAAATCAAGAGAGATTGGCTGGAGGTTTATTTATAAACCAGGTAATAGGCTAATAGGAAAATCAGGATTCCATACGAAGCTGACTGATTTCATTTAGAAGAATTTTCATGTGCAAACTAATGACAAAGCTAGCGTATGTGAAAACTAACCCGAGCGTATGATGGCTACAGTGTGTGCTGTGTTTCCCTCCTGGCGACGAATCTTGTATTCATTCTCCTACTAGATATGGTAGTTGTCTTCAATGATCAGTGGGTAGATTTGATATTGAGAATGAATGAGTGAATTTAAATGAACTGAAATAGGCTTACATAGATCGGTCTTTTTTCCCAATTAGTAATTATTTTAGAAGGAGAAAACCTGTTGCGTCTGGAGATCTTGATCTAATTGTGTACACAAGTTTCTTCACTTATAATAATGTAATACATCGCAATTCCTGTCGAATTCTGCGTTTGCATTCTAAACAAACTCTTGATAAAATGTAAAAACATTTATAATTCAGTATGCATTGTAATTTAAAATGATTGTTTGCTTTGTTTTGTTGAAATGTATTCTAAACACAGCTGATATGCGTATTAAAACTTTAATTAAAATAAGGTACAGAACAATGTTTCGACCTTCTTAAGGCCATCTTCAGGTAAAAAGCGTTTTTGTCTTTTTCATAAAGACAGTGTCACAGCGGTGTGTCTGCGGACTTACAACACTAGAAAACGGTTTTCGAAACACGTGGTCGGCAGAGAAGAAATAGCTCATTATGTTGCTCTCTGCTTAAGTTCGAACAAACAAACGAAAACTTAGATATACAATCTAGTAAGTGGTGGCTAGAATTTTGTAGTTACAAGTATCTTATAGGCTAGTAAGTTAAGTTGCCCCTTAATGGTTCAACGGTAACTCTGATGGCTTGTAACTCTAAAAACCAAGGTTTCGATAACCATGGTTGGCGCAACACATTGCGTAGCTTTGTGCTTAACAACAAACAAAGCTATTTAAGTCATCACGAAATATAAAAAATAATTAATAAAAAATTACTCATTATTACTTATTCATATATATTAAATGCAAAATCAAAACAACAACAACAATAAAAAAAAGTCCAAATTGTAAGTCTGTAAACTTACCGTTAACCCACTGGAGCACCTTTTATTTCATTTACAACAGTTTCAATGTTTTTCTTTATTTTTGAAATAAACAGCAACTTTTCATTAAAAATATCATTTTTTTACATTAACACCAGAAGTGTTTTAACATCCACCTGGACTACCAACACTAAAAGTGCTTGAACATTTACCTGAACCAGCAAGACCATAAGTCTTTTAATATTCGTCAAAACCAGTAATACCAAAAGTGTTCCTAAATTAACCTGAACCAATAATACCAGAAGTGCTTTAACATTCACCTGAAAGCAGTTTTTTACAGAAAAATTTTAAAACAATCATATTTTTTATCTCGAAATCTCCCAAAGATTCTTCATTATAGATTACCATTTTCCTCTTCACAACTCTTTCATTTATTATCAGTAGCAAGTGGTCCAAAATACATTACAAACAATATAATATATTTTTCTTTGAAGTATTACGCTGGAATCGTTAAGCCTTGTTTGTTGTGTAACTTAAAACTGGGTGTTAATAAAGGTTAAGCCCAATTCTTAGAATTTTCATATAAGCTAAACAAAAAAACATCTACCTTAAGTTTCATAATGGTTTTTTATTACTTTTTTACTGGCATGGGCTGGTGGTTGGAGCACACAACTCGCAATCTGCGAGTTTGGTGATTTAATCCTTTTATCGAAAATACTTGTCCTTTTAGCCGTGTGGGCGTTGTAACGTCACGGTCAATACCAATGTTCGTTGGTAAGAAAGTAGCCTTAGAGCCGGATGTGAAGTCTGTGTTGACTAGTTGTCTTCTTTATAGTTTGTTTTTTCTAAATGAGAAACGACTAGCGCTGATAGCCCTAGATTAGTTTTGTGAGAAATTAATTAAATAAACAAACAAGTTAATTGTGTATTTAGTCCTCACCACCCAGAATAGTGTTCCTGAATGTTGTTTTGTATGTAACTAAAAGGTAACTGTTATTCAGTCACGCAATATGAGATTTACGTTTGTGTAAGAATATTGTGAGTGAAAGCTGTTATAAGTACAAAAAATATATATCACTAAGACATAACAGCTACAACGAACACCATCAAGTGTGTGTGTGTATTACTTTACTGTTCTCTTACCAATGCAGGAATCACTGTAAAATTTAGAATATGGCTTAAAGCGTCAAAATGTTTGGTACAGATGCTTAACTGGAAATATTAATTTTATACGAAGTTTCTTGTAAATCGTTGTTTTCAAACCTATATGTCTGAATAGCGTTAAGTTCAGAACTGTTAAAAGTACTTTGGAATACTCACAGAGTACATTTTGGTCGTACAATTTCAACAGTGTTGTTCTAAGTAGAGGTATCATTAACAAACAATGAAAATAAGCAGTGAAAGTGTCAGAAAATATGAAAGATTAAACACAATAAGGGAAAAAAGCGACTTCAAACTAAAGAGGTTACGAACTTTGACAAGGGGTGTCGCTACAGTCGTCCTCTACCAGTTTTGAAAAGGTTATGAAACACGAGTGAGGATAGACCATTTATTTAACTTATTGAGATCCTTTTAGAGCCCCAGTCAACAAATTTTGAATTCCATCCTACATACCAGTCAAATCATAAATACATTGAATGTTCCCAACTTTTCGAAACCACTATTTTATTAGCTTTAGAGCTCAAATTTATTATAAACAGTTCCTGATTAGATGTTTGAAGATGATAAGAATTTAAATATTATGTATTATTTTAGGATCATAACGTGGATGAGAAACATTCAACAACTACACAATGAGGAGTTTTTACTTCCAGTTGAAATATGTTCAGAAAAGTGTTGTATTGTGACAACAACAGAGTTTATATGTCGTTGTCCAATAAATTAGGTTACAAACTGAAATTTGAGAGTCGTAAATTAATCATAGAGAGGATAACACTACCTAATTAAATATTGAATATGAAAAACTGTTACGTACTTAATACCATAAATAAGTGAGAATTATTCACGAGTTTGTAGTACATGAAATGCCCGAGAAATATCGTACATAAATAACAGATACATATAAATACAGAGGCAGGCATATATAGACATATTCACGGACAATGATAGTGGAATGGTACAAAACTCTAATAGAACGCTCAGGCGTAAAAGTTCCTTCAACAGTAGAGATTCAGCTCAAACAACACATTAAACCCTTTAACATTGACAACTAAGGCAAATAAAAAAGTACAAAACCACGCACGTTAGACTTATAAGGGAAAGTAGATCCACACAAAACAACCCGATTGTAATTCCGATTATTATTATCATGCTAGCCTAGAACAAAAACGACTTGATATATTGCTCCAAAACCTCTTGTAAAAAACTAAATAAGCTACTGAGAAGGTTGTAGGGGTATTGAAAAATCGATTTGTTTTTTCTGTATTTAACCTAAGTTAATAACCACTTAATTTTAGTGAAAACAAAGTTATCATTGTTACTTAAAGTTAGTATTTTACAATTATCTATGTTTTTCAAAGCTTAAATATAGGGTGAAACAGAAATTACCACCCAATAATAAATTAACGTTACATGACTGTGTAATATGCTTTGTACACTATATATATGTATATACAATCGGGTTTTTAGGGGGTCAGCCACTCCCTACATTATGTAAGAAGTGAAAGAATAAAAATTAGTACACGTATTACCAAATTTTATTATACACGTTCGTAGAATAATCAATTAAAAAAGACGCGAAGATTTACTCAAAGCAATATTTTTAGTTGAAAAGCTGCTTTTCTACTGGTAAAATTTTATTCGCACTTAGAAGCGGCTGTGTCTTTAGTATTGGCGTTTATTTTCTCATTGCAAAACATTATATATAGCGAATTTAATTAAATAGAAACTATAAATGCTCCTTATATTCTCAAACAATACTTCATCTGCAGCTTAAAATTTGATAACTCGAACTAATGCGATCAAATAGTCAATAGCTACAATAAATCATCATGAGCATATCAGCTAGCTAATGGCTATATTTATTATTACTATAAAGTTAGTTACCATTTCAAGTGAATCTTTGCTCGTAGTTGAGCATCAAGTATGCCAGCAAACGAGATAAAAATTGGGAATTTTAAAATCTGCAAATAGGGGTGGTAAAAAATTAAAGAAACAAAGCTGGGGCACTGTAAGCATTATCTACTTAAACTACAAATACCTATTTTGACTCCACCAAATGTAACTCTAGAAAACAGCATGAAGCCTAAAAAGGAGTTTGTAATTTGAAAGGAATATATATTAGACTGAGCTTTGATCGACCAAAGCAAAATAATAACTCTGAACTCAATCGATATATTAAAATACCAGCATTTAATGAAAATAAACGCCCAAACCATGGAAAGGCCCACAGAAAAATGGTCGTTATTATTACAAAGTGTTTTGACTGGTACAGCCCACTAAACTTATGCTGCTCTGTCTCTATAAGAACGCACCAATTATAATATGGTTAAAGCAGCTATTCTCAAAACATAAGAGTTAGTACTAGAAGCTTATCTCCAAAAGTTTCGAGGTTATCGCAAACAAGATAGTCAAACTTTATATGAAATTCGCCCACGAAAAGAGAGGTTCATTTTGATCGACGCTGTAATTCTATGCATATTGGCAACGGTTTCGACAAATTAAGGTAATTATGTCTGATTGAGGAATTCAAATGCTGCTCAAGTAACGACCTCTGAATCTATTGGGATGAAAAGAATGTTGAAACACTACGTGAAGAAGCTTCTCTTTGTGATTATTACACTTTAACTCATAAAACCACGTTTCATAAAAAGAAAAATTCCTGCAGTCTCAGCAAAATATTGCATCGATTCAATCCACTAAAATTGAGGATTCTTATAAAAATCTAGTTTCAAATCTAGTTTCTCTAGTTCAAAATCTTTAGACAGTCAGGATAAAGCTTCATCAGAATCATCAAGGCCTGTTTGCCATATATGTAAAGAAAACTTCGTCATGCTTTGTCCGAATGTTTGTGTTTGTATAAGAGGAAAGGAGACAATACCCAACAAGTTGATCTTTCCATATGGACAATACCCAGCGAATTGGTCTCCTCATATGGAGAATACCCAGCGAGTTGGTCTCCTCATATGGACAATACCCAGCGGGTTGGTCTCCTCATATGGAATTACCCAGCGAGTTGGTCTCCTCATATGGACATACCCAGCGAGTTGGTCTCCTCATACGGGCATACCCAGCGAGATAGTCTTCTCATATGGACATACCCAGCGAGTTGGTCTCCTCATATGGACATAATTTCATCAAAGTATCCTATGTTTATGTTATTGATTTGGCCACTGATAAAAAGGTTGATGTAGTTAGGGAGGAATTTGGACTTTTTGTGTCTGTTGCTTCTGTGTCTTTGCTTTGATCATTTTATTACAAATTAACAAAATACACTTAGATTTAACGGTATCCAATGCTGATGTTTTATGGTAGTTTACTTATGTTTCACTCTTACAAGATGGATAGACACGTTATACTTTCCATGACCAGCAAAGTAACACAACTCAAATACACTGCTTGTCAGAAGTTTCTCGTTTACTACCATTAACAAAATATCATTAATTTATTAACAAAAACATTTAGCAGAAAAATTTGTTGCAACTTTTCGAAAATATCAATGCAGTACAGAGTCACAAAGGTTACGTGGATAAGCTTCTACGGCAGACATATTATGCAGCCATATACACGGACATATTATGAAGCAATTATGCACGTTGTGATAAAAAAACATGGTATTTAGCATGATGACAGATGAAGAACATTTTCAGTGGGAAAATTGAGCTAATACAACGCTATTGTGGAAGCTATATTGAATTTTTCACGAACACCGTCAGTAACCAATAGACCTAATATATTCAATTCTAAGCTACAAACGAATTTGGTTTTAATGGTCATTCTTGTATATTTGGAGCCAAGTGAGCGTGATTATGACACTTATTGAATCAGACTAGTTATGTTTCAAAATGATGGTGATTTATTTTTGATGGCTATCAACTGTAACCATTATTGACCATATCCAACTTTACGGAAGGTAATAAAATGCATATATATATTTTTGTTAGATAATTCTCTGCAAACCTGATGAAGCTTAAGAAGACACGTTTGTAAAGGTGTTTTGAGAACGTAGTGGCTAAAAAATAGACAATTTGAAGTGCATCAAATATGAAGGTTATGTTCTGCCTCCTCCATGATCTACTGATCGAAGCAAGTGTTTAATTTACCATGTTGATAAGACATTCAATCCACTACAATACTTTGCTTGGAATGTGCAGAACAATAGCCTTGGCTCTGAAACGTCAGCTGAAAGACTTATTAACTTGAGTTACTTATATTGTTTGATTCTTAATATCCGGCAGGTGGTGGTATTGCTTAAGTAAAGATGGCTCGAATTGTTCATCGGTTATTTCTTTGTTTTGAATTTCGCGCCAAGCTACACGAGGGCTATCTATGATAGCCGTCCCTAATTTAACAGTGTAAGACTAGATGGGAGGCAGCCAGTCATCACCGCTCACTGCCAACTCTTAGGCTACTCTTTTACCAACGAATAGTAGGATTGACCGTCACGGGCTGGAAGGACAAGCATGTTTGGTATGACGGAGATGATTGCTCATCGAAATGATACACTAAATAGTTCCTCAATAGCTCATCAGAACAGTACAATACTGTAGAGTGTTTGTTTTCATAACAATATTCATTTATTGAGTGAGTCATAAGTTCTGAGTATCGTTTTTCTTTCTTCTATTTCTTTTCATTACATGATATCTCAAAACCAAACCAATGGTGTCAACCAGTTTCACTGAGATGACATAGTTTCAAACTAAGTATTCGTTCTTATAACTATTATGAATACTATTAGCACTTTTAAAAAAATCGTAATTGTAATTAATATAAACGATGCTATCGTTACCGCATTAAGTTAGTTTTTTTATTAAACTGTGATAATTTTTTATATAACTTAACTACAGGGTGAAACAAGAATTACCAGCAAATATTACAGTTGGAACCACAACGTATTATAATTTGATTATAAATTCAATCTTTTTATGTCTACTGAAACACTACATTAAAAAAACAACAGCAAGAAAACAAGTATAGAAAACACTTTTGAAAAATGAAGTAAATTTAAGGATTGTTTGTGACTGAGCACAAAACTACACAACATAGCTACGGGTATCGAAACCTGGTTTGTAGTGGTGTGAGTGCACGGATATACCACCGTGCCACTGGGGAGCGTTTAACAATTGATATTAGCCATTCCTACACTTACTTCCTTTTTGAAAATTTGTTTTCTTTACTTGTTACCATATTGGAAGAAGGGGATAATGTTCAGTCATAGACTCGTAGAAAGAACTGCTAAAGTACACAAGCTGTGCAGGTTTATATAAAGTAACTGTTGAATCGACGGAGCATTAAAGCGTAAATCTACCAAGAAAGACGCTGTCATCTTGAAGAAGAGTAAAAAATATAACTATGAGAGTTGCTCCATGAATTTCACTGGTGGATACGTATGTTTTCAAATCTTATTTCCACTTAGAAATCATTCCATTAGTAAAGACAGGTGGTTTAATGAAATTCCTCCAAAACAAGAAACATTAGTCCATTAGTAAAGGAAAGAGATTCAATGGAATTCCTCTGGTTCAGGAAGTGCGTATTAGTCCATTAATAACAGAAAATGATTTGGTGAAATTCCTCCAATTCAGAAAGAGTTAATCCATTAGTAAAGGAAGGTAGTTTGAGGGACTTTCTCCAATCCAGGAAGCATTAGTTCATTAGTAAAATGATATGGTTTCTTGAAATTCCTTCTATCTTGAAACCATTACTGCAACACATAAAGGAAACTACCAATCACATCCAGTGTCGGTCAACTATTCGTGTTCTCAAGAAAACATTTCCCATTGAGAAGCGATAGGAAATCAAAACCAAAGATAAATTTTTGACGTTATAATAACTGTCACCAGAAGCCGGAAGATACCATCAGGAGCTGTGAAAAGATGTGTCAGCAGAACTGTAGATAAAGAAAGACTAGTCTGAAATGTATGGAACTCTTTTAATTGTCACAACGAGTGCTCGTAAGAGAAACTTCATATGTGAATATCGTACATTACTAACATCAGTGGAAAGGAACTACAGTTATTTAGTTACAGTATTGTGTACGCTTTAAGAATATCTGTCATTTGACAGATTTATAATAATGTTTTAACTGCATATTTAACGTATGAAAAACTTCGGATGCTGTCAGATGCGGCTGGAGTGAACCAAATATGCTTAGAGGTAATGTTGATTGAAATGTTTTCACACTGGTTCCACAAACAGGGGTCAGAGTTCCTTTGGTTAAATTATTGAAAGTGATATGGTTTAGCTAAACGTTGGGGCTGCCTTGAAATACAAAATGTTAACTACATTATGAAATCCACATTTACATTAGCTGGCTACTAAAAAATGTGGATAGCTCCATTAAATCAACATTATACGTGCCTTAGAAGTGAAGGTTTTACATAAATTGGTTGCCAATGGAAGATTTTTGAAATCCGAGATGGCGGCCATAATAGAAAATAGATTTATTTTAGACTTTAATATTTTCTGAAAATGTACAGTACGTATGTATTTAACATTCTGTCAGCTTAAAACAAAGCAGAAATTTGAATGGAAATCAACAACCTGATGATGCCCGTAAAAGGATTTCGTTACCAACTACTAAAGAATAAATTATTTGGGTGTATGTTATTATACTCCTGCAAATGCTTGTTTCAAATCAAGTGAACTGAGGTTTAACACTTATGGTTCTCAGTTATTCTTACCGCAGTCGTGTTGTGTTTAATGTAAATAACGTTAACGAAACATTACATTTCACCAACTTAATCCAGTTCACGCTGTTCTCAAGCAATTTGCTAATATGCAATACTGTGCAAACGTGTTAAGACAAAGTCAAAATTAAATTTAAGGCTCTTTTCAAAAAACAACGTAAGGTAAGTCACAGGTTAAACATCAGAATGTTATTAATCTTCATACTTAGTACAACAGAAACTCAGTAGAAGTGTTTGTGTCTCCTTTTAGTTTAATAACTGCAGACAGTCTTCCAGGCAGTGTTGTATCATATTTAATCAAAATATATTTTGGAATTTTACTCCAAATGTCTCTAATAGACTCCCATAAAATGTCTTTAGAAGTAACTTTTGATTTGTCAAGTTTTTGATCTGTCATATCCCAGACCAGCTCAAATGAGTTGAGATCGGGGCTCTGTGGGGGCCATTGCATAATTTGAATGACTTCACCAGTTTCTTCCTTGACTAAGTAATTTCTGCATAGGTTGAATGAATGTTTGAGATGATTGTCTTTTTGGTAGTAAAGCTTTCCCCAACAATACGCAAACCTGTGGGTGTACCATGATGGGTCAATATCTGATGGTACTTGCGCTAGTCCATTATTTCATCGATTTTGCAAAAATCTCCCATCCTCTCAGCAGAAAAAAAGCCTCCAAACGCGCTACCTCCCCGTGCTCTCATGGTAGGTGTTGTGCATTGTATCTTTCAACTTTCCTCCCTCTCTTCGGGACGTTTAGAGATCGAAGTAAAGGTGTTTTTTAAGTGCTACGTAACCAAACATTCCATTCTCATTAAGTCTTCTTGATACTGTAGATCTGGATACTTTACTGTCAGTTAGTACCTGGTTGTTTATCTCATGCTTGAGATCAGTAGCAATCTACATTCTGTCCCAAAGGCTGCATGAGCGAAAAATGTTAACATAATTGTGTTTAGGTGTTTTTCTTCTTTCTTTCCTATTTTTAGATTGACCTGTCCTGGTCTCATGATCTAGGGTGTAGTTGGCAGTGTTTGGGGAGCATTGTGAGTATCCAGCACTTTGTTTGAGAGTCTACCCAGCATCATATAAAGCTTGTATGTGAAATCTCTGGTCTGATGATAATATCTACGTAGTGTTAAACAGTGATTTTATCAAGGTTTATTTGTGGAGTGCTATTATATCAAATTGATTTTTTTTCTAGTGTATGCCGGTACCGTACATTAACTTCTTTTAATATAGTTAAAACATTGCACGGAGAACCAGGAGAGTTATTTTAGAACTTTCATTTTATCAGTATGTTCATTCAAACAGAACCTATATGATGGTCCCTTGATACAAGTATATGGTAATTCTAAAGAATGACAAGTATTCTTACCCTGACTCATTCAGGGATCAGTGAAGTATTACCATAGTGTTGAAATTTACATTATGTGATGGAATGTAAGAATTACCCCCTTAAGAAGGAAAGAATGACAAAATATAATATGTTGTCCAAACACAATTGCACAGTACTGTAAATATATTCTTAGCCACTACTGTGTTTTTTATAGCCACAGTCAGTCTGAAAAATTCCTGGTAGGCCGTTAAGCCTCATTTACACTGGATATAGCAGATATATTACTAATCATACTATGATGAAACTCTTGCTTACATGATACTGAAAAAGCTTGTTATTACACAATGTGCAACTCCAACTTCGCGAAATTTGTATTCTCTGTGCATGTAGATTTGCAAGAGTGTTCACGATTTTCCCGTTTTGCCCCGTTTTCCATTACAGAAAACTTTATTTTTCTTCATTTTTACGATAGAGTTATGACGGGCTTGGCATGACCAGGTCGTTAAGGATCGACTCGTAATCTGAGGGTTCCAGGTTCGAATCCCTATCGCACCAAACATACTTACCCTTTCAATCGTGGGGGCATTATAATGTTACGGTCAATCCAACTTTATCCCGTTGATAAAAGAGTAGCCCAACAGTTGGCGGTGGGTGGTGATGACTAGTTGCCTTACCTCTAGTCTTACGTTGCTCAATTAGGGACAGTTAGCGCAGGTAGCCCTCGTGTAGCTTTGCACGAAATCCAAAACAGACCAAACCAGATATGACATCATGAACACGTCTAACGCAAATCTAATGCACTAGCACCATCTATAGACATATAATAGTACTGTCTGTTGTACATCCATGTAAATACTTCGCAGGGTGTGAATATATGAGTGTTTTGGGGGCTTTTTTTTACGATTACAAATTTCGCATGAAGGTTTGTTGAGTCCATAAGGATATACATGCAAAACAATAGTTTCACATTTTGTGTTTTGCTATTTTTGTAGGCGTTTTTTTTTTAATATACAATGGAAACAACTTTTCATGTCCTAAGATAGCTTTTCATTAATCATGAATTTACATACCTTCCGTCCAGGGTAGGGGTACCCCAGTTAGTATATTATAATATACATTCTACTTTAATTTCACTCAATTGATCTAATCGATCAGGGCCCGACATTGCCAGGTTGTTAAGGCACTCGACTCGTAATCTGAAGGTCGGGAGTTCGAACTCCCATCACACCAAACATGCTTGCCCTTTCAGCCGTGGGGGCGTTATAAAGTTACGGTTAATCCCACTATTATTTGGTAAAAGAGTATCTCAAGAGTTGTCGGTGGGAGTGATGACTAGCTGCCTTCCCTCTAGTCTTCTTACACTGCTAAATTAGGGACGGCTAGCGCAGATAGCCCTCGTGTAGCTTTGCGCAAAATTCGAAACAAACAAAACACATCGATAACGTAACTATTTACATGGAATGAACTTAGAAAAGTGCAACTACAACTTAACTTTTATTTATTTCTTTTAGAGCAAAGCCACAATATGCCATCTTCTGGTCCACTTCGGAGAATCAAACCTCGGATTTTAGCATCGTAAATCTGAAGACTTATCACTCACTGTGCAATCGGTGAACAGCTGAGAATAAACTAAGTGGCACCAGTTAATAAAATAAAACAATTTACTGAATTCAGTGTTAAGTGTATTAACACTGTATTAGAGACATTTGAAAAGCTAAATTTTTAGTGAATGGCTACGGTTTAAATACATTTGAAAAAATTCATTACTATTGTAATTTCTGTTGATGAATGGCACATCTGTAATAATTTTGTGTATTTTGTCAGTTCACTCAGACACATGATAATCCGAGACAGTAAATATATATATAAAAATATTTTTCTGAGAAATTAGCTATTTTACTGTACATATAAAAAAAAAAACATTAAACCCATCACTAAGCAACAGTGTGCGTTGACGGTAAGAAAACACATAAAAAAACCGACCACATCAGAATTCTTTTGAAACTACACAAAAAAATACTATTTCAAAATGGCGGCAAAATAAGAAAATTTTACGTCGAATGTATAATAAATTCGTTTTATTAGGAAAGGAAATGCACATCTATTTCATCATTCAAATAAAATTCTATGAAAAACAAAAGAGCAATATGATAATTCACACTTAATTCCTGTCCTGGTGTGAAACTGAGTGACAATATTCCCGCGTAATTACCTCAAACACTCAATAAAAGACTCAGCGTTTCAAAATAGAAAATTTTAAACTTAGAAAATAATCACAATTTGAAGACAAATATTTTATTAAGAAGAGATACGGAATTATCGCTTAAATTGTTGAACTTTCTTTGATTTTCGCGAAAAGAAAAAAAATGTGTTGTTTAATGAGAATCAGTTCTTCAAAGGTGTTTCATTCCTTTAAGAAACTGACGGTTTTACACCGTTTTAGTGAAGCTGTTAAACTGAAGTCCAGACCGTTTTAAATTACAATGTTACTATTTTAAAAGGTATTTAGCATTTATTACCTGTGGACCTTTAGAGACAAATACGCCATCGTGATTCCGTGTGTGATATTGAATAAAAATCAAAGAATAAAGTTGCAAAGAAAGTAAAAACAAACGACTGTTAAGTGAAATGAAAAATAAATACTGTAAACAGAAGAGAAGTAACAAATCAGATTAAGTCTCCGAAAAAACATCTCAGAATGAAGATATTCAAAATGGAGATTGAACACAAAAGAAAGGAGTTATAGAAAAATATTTAATGTTATAGTTTGATGTTGATTTGCCAGAAAGAAAAAAACAATTACAAACAACTCTTAACCTGCACTATAAAGCGATTAAACGTAACAGAATATAGTGCATTTTACTGAGAGCGCATGATTCAGTAACACGTGACATTAATCAACGAATAAATGATTCGATTTTATAACGAATTCAAGAATATTCAAAGGAAATTATTTCAGAAAACTTTAAAGTTTTCCAAATGTTTTATTCTTAAAGGCGCAGATAAAATAACCCTAAATACGCAGTAAAATTATATTCTCTGGCTACTTTCGAATGAAAACACTTACTTACTAGCTATTAAATAACATTTAGAGAATATTTAAGTTGAAATCGCAAAATAAATTTTAGTGGAATGATCAATTTGTGTATTTAATAGACATTCATTATTTGTTTTTTCCAGTTAAAGATTGGAGATAATTTTTGATAAACTTTGATTTAACTCTGGTTTAACAAATTTTTATAATTGGCTGTTTCCCAATCTCTGATTTTCAATTTTCTGTGTTTTAAATTTCTCATAAACTCAACACCAAGCTGTTGAGGTTAGCCTAATTGGCTATTAAAATTTAATAAACTAGAAGAATGTTTTATGATTAATATAGATTTTCCCTTTGGTCTATTTTTTTTCGACATAAGAAACACCGAATCTTACAAGTGTCTTTGAATAACCACTGATATGAGTAGAAAAACATTCAACCAGGAGATAAAATTAAAAAAAAACAACTGCCGAAACCAACGCCATCTAATTAAGAATTATAATTATGGATTAAAAAAACAAGGTAGAAGAAGCAAATTGGTGTTTGTGAATAATCCCGTTATTACCAGTTTAGTGTAGGCTTATGAGTGATAAACTAATATACACCGGTACCAGTTTAATGTAGGTTTATGAGTGATAAACTAATATACACGGGTAGTAGTTTAGTGTATGCTTATAAGTGATAAACTAACATACACCGCTACCAGTTTAGTGTATGCAAGTGAGTGATATACTACCATACACTGGTACCAGTTTAGTGTATGCTTATTAGTGATAAATTAACATACGCCGGTACCAGTTTAGTGTATGCTTATGAGTGATAAACTAACACACGCCGGTACTAGTTTAGTGTACGTATATGAGTGATAAACTAACATACGCCGGTACCAGTTTAGTGTAGGCTTATGAATGATAAACTAACACACGCCGGTACCAGTTAAGTGTATGCTTATGAGTAATAAACTAACACACGCCGGTACTAGTTTAGTGTACATATATGAGTGATAAACTAACATACACCGGTACCAGTTTAGTGTAGGCTTATGAGTAATAAACTAACATTCACCGGCCTGTAGATGACAGACTGAAATAATTTGTTTTCCTAAATATTTCAAACGTAATTTGATCATCAAGTTCTTAAACTTGGACCTCTCGTAAGTCATCGGTAAGCTTACAAACTTCCCATGTTCAAATGCGGTATTCAATTCCTCACAGTAAACAAAGGACTTTGGGAAGTTATGTACTAAAAAACAACAACACAACGAACAACAGCAGTTTACTTCCGGTTGATCAGTAATCGGTCTATAGGTTATAATGTTAAAGTCCTGGTTTTGATACCCATGATGGACATAACTCAAATGGTCTATTGAGCAGCTCTGTTTTTAACAACATGCAAGCCTATATAAAGTTTCTAAAAAAACCAGATCTTTGATGTTTCTAGTTTTAAACTCATGGAATAAAAATATGCATCCATTCTTATCACAGATTGTAACCATTATTTCGTGAAAAATGTGAAAGTTACACCAGAGCGCACTGGTGCAATAATTTACATGTTTGAATTTTCAGTTGTGTTAATAGTCAAACAACAATGTTGAGAGGTGATAAAATGGTTCTTAATAGAGCATTTTGTTTTAACTATCTGCACTTTCTCCACCAGGAGGAGAATTGAACCCCAAGGATTCGCTTTATAAGCCCTCAAGCTCACCGCTGGCACCAATGGCAGACCAAACACGAGGGAAATAAATAAATAAATCTTTCAAAATTTAATATTGTTCTTAATTATTTTTTGTCGTTTCGTAAAATTTTAGAAAAGGAAATCGTGAATATTACTGCTCCAAATAAACAAAATATCTGTTATTTTAACAAAGAAAGAATGGAAAGAAAATATACATTATAAGCTGGTCCTTAAAATATTCAGAAACTAAAACTATTTCATCACAGTCCTGGTTTTGATAAATAAAAGGTTAATCGTTTTAATAACAACATTATTCGGTAGCTGGTGACATTTGATGAACAAACTTAGATTTCTCAGCAGTAAGCACTTGAAATACGTTGAAACACAAGTTTTTCATCAGACCAAGCAATTTTAACACTTGGTTTATAGCTCGGATTTTTACGCACCTAAATAACAATGGCTTGCATCACAATCGATATTATATCACGAAAAAATATTTAAATCCTGATCTAGGATACTAATAACAAATTACGAAAATTATTAATGTGTTAAAGGCTGTTGATCTTGTTCAAAGGCACGTGGTTATCAAACATAAACAAAATTGTATGGCTAGAGTGCTATAAACAAAATCAAGTGAGTATAAAGCCGGACTATTGATCGTTAAACAAATGGCCAATCACGTGGTAAATAAAGTGATTGTGGATATTTATTAAAACTTCATAGCTGAAAAATACCTGTCAGTGCAAATTTAACAACTGGTCTAATGTTCGAAAGAGTTAGTTCAATGCCATTAAATAATTTATAGATAATAATATGGAGAATGAGACACAACGTATTTAATACCTAATGCATTCTGTTTTGATTTGATTAGTAAAATAAATCATAACAGTTTGGTTTGAATTTTGCGCTAAGCTACTCGAGGGCTATCTGCGATAGCCGTTCTTAATTTAGCAGTGTAAGACTAGAGGGAAGGCAGCCAGTCATCACCACCTACCTTCAACTCTTGAGATACTCTTTTACACGTGCCAACGAATAGTGGGACTGACTGTCCCATTATAACGCCCCGCGGCTGAAAAGGGGGAGCATGTATGATGTGATTTGGATTCGAACCCAAGACCCTCAGATTACGAGTTGAGTACCTTAACCACCTGGGCCGCGAAATTATAACCGAAAAGGATTCCAAGAGACTACAGCCGTATGAACCATTTTTAAGATAAAGAAGATATTATTTTTATAGCACCTGAAACTGTACGTGTTAATTTAAGTTCATTATGGAAGGGTTATGGTTTGGTCAATTTTTATTTCGCGTTTTGTACAAGTATATATTTTTTAAATCTCTGTTATATGATGGCATGGGTATTTGGAAATAAAGTTGTCGGTTGACTACCAAACTCATGAGCAAGTCTAATCAACGTTAATGTACCGAATTTAAACTCTGTAACAAGAAAAGTTTCAGTTTAAGGTAGCTCATAACAAAGAAATGTTATCACATAAAACACAACACTCAGATTTTTCTCTTTAAGTTTTGTGAACTCTTTAGTTTGCCATTTACGCAACATTCTGTGTAGGTTAGGCACACTGTTAGATATGTTGTGAAGCTCAAAAAGTTATGATTAAAACAAAGAGTTTGAAAATTTGTCTTAGTTTTACATACCTCTGTAAACATCTGTAAACCATTGATATAAATAAAAACAAAGGTCAAAATAATACGGATTAAATGGAATATTAATGTTTCATATTGATTAATTGAATAATATAATGTTAAAAACTTACTGAGTGATTGCACTCTACAGGTACTTACTCATAATTGTTGCTTCACAAAATAATTAATTCTAACTTAATAGATACCGGAGTTTGTCTTCTACACTTACTGTTTCATGAAACAGTGCTAACTTGATGGATACTAGTGTTTGTTTTCTATTTTTACTGTTTCACAATTAGTGCTAACTTTATAAATACCGGAGTTTATTTCATGAAACAGTGCTAACTTAATGGATACTAGTGTTTGTTTTCTATTTTTACTGTTTCACAATTAGTGCTAACTTTATAAATACCGGAGTTTATTTCATGAAACAGTGCTAACTTAATGAACATAAAAGTTTTTTCTACACTTAATTTCTGATAAATCATTGCTAACTTAATAGATACTAGAATTTGGTTTCTACACTTTCTGTTTTATAAAACAATTAATGTTAACTCGATGATTAGTGGAGTTTGTTTTTAATCTAAACTTACTGCTTTGTAAAGTAATGCTAACTTGGTAGATACCAGAGTTTATTTTATGGACTTCTAGTTTACACAACATTACAGAACTATTGGATGACAGTGTGCACCGAGATTAGTAAACAAAACATCAGTAAATCTGTTGACTTGAAAATAAGAAACCATAAAAAACATAAAAACAGAAACATCTCAGTAAACTATATAGACTGATGTATGTAACTTAGCATTAGTATGTCTAATTTCTTATTATTACAGTTCATTCAATCTAAACCTGTAAAAATGTATTGCTATATCCTCTAGTACAGTGTGAGTGTCACGTAGGTTTCTGTCTACACGAATAGCTCTTGCTTATCTGTTCCAGCACAAGAAGTGTCAGTTACATCACCACCAATCAGATTCTTGGGCTTAGAAAACAAACGTAACACAATCAACATTGCCTGTCGTACAACGTGTGACATGTAGCATGGGCTACACCTCCTCTACTGATAAGGAGAATATTTATTGCTCTCTGACTTCTTACTTCCCTTATGAAATAGAAGACAAACGTGACACAATCAACACTGTCTGTCGTACAACGTGTGACACGTGTCACGGGCTGCACCTCTTCTTCTAATACGGAGAATATTTACTGCTCTCTGACTTCTTACTTCCCTTATGAAAGAAGCCGACACGTGTTTTAAAAGCAGAGTTCTTTAAACCTTCAAATGTGAAGTTGTTGAAATAGGCAAAGAGAGCTCTAGGGTCCAGAGTATAGACAGCAGCAGGACTTAGAGCCAGTGGAGACGGCTTAACCAGATAGTTTTGGGATATAACATGGTTTGAATTTGGGTCCATGGCCAGAATCTTATGAGCTTCTATGCTAGAGACATATAATTGGGGAAAGAAACAGAATAACATATTAGATAGTGTCAAACGTCATCCTGGAAGAAAGAAATCCAACTGTTAACTGAAGTTTGAAAAGATAAACATATAATTATATACAATTATATAAATATACAGAAATAAAAAAAAAATTATTCCTAAGGATACATTTGTTTCCTGCGAAATAAGCTATCCTATTGGGCATCACATTTAATTTAGATTGTTCGTACCAGTCTTATGGATTTAAGGAAATCCAAAATTGTTTAAAATAAAATTACAGTAAGAGTTAGATGTTTGAAGGTTCGCTTTAGAAGAGACGGAAAATAAAACAGTGTTCTCTACTGAGGTCTATATATAAAAAATATAATCATGAATTGATGTTGTTAGCTTAGCATATGATTCCTGGTAATAAATTAAGTAAACACACATTATTAAGAATAGAAAAATTGGAAACAAAAGGTTTATCAGAAGTGATTTATTTTGAGGGAAACACGATACGTGTTGCAATGGAACATTAATCCGTCTTTATCAGATAGGACATCTGTGCTTCCTTCCTCAAGTATCATTATTCACAGAACGAGGTACTTCAGGTCATAAACGTAAAAGTATCATCACACCATTAACAATATTTATCATACACTCTTGAGGGTTTGGATTGAGAAATTAAGTCTGTTTATTTATTATAAAAATCGAGTGTTAACAATATTTTATCCCAAGAAGAATTTGTTTGTTTTTTTTGCTTAACAAACTTTAAACTGCTTATTAGCTTTTGAAGAGTATAAATAATTTTAAAAGGTATTAAATAACATTATTAATTTTAGTTTTGGTTTCAGATTGGCCATATTAATTACTGGATCACTTTCAAGTTGTAATCTATGAAAGTATTTTGTAAGCAGAGGTTAATAATAATTAACGAGTAAGATATCGGTCTTTAAAGTTTGTTTAAACTAATTACTAGACAGCAGTAATTACTTAAGTAAAGTAATGTATAGAATTGTACATATTAAAGTGTATACTGTGTGTAAAGCGCCGCATTTTGTTTCCACGAGATAAGTTTCAGTAGGTGTCTCTCATATAAGTTAACACATATTTATTCGATTTGTCTTTTGTTTTGTAATATTATCAGTACTATTAAGTAACTACAGATACTGTGAATGTTTATATTTCTAAGAGTTCTGGCCTTTAATTAAATATAAATTTGTTTTAGAGAGTTAAGTCTATAGGTGATGATCAAACATCGGAATATTTAGTGTAATCCAGAAAATTCTTGTTGGTGAGATTATTTTTCATGTTGATACAGATAAATATATGCTGGTTTACCAAAACATACGACTGTTGGTGATGACGTTGTGTTCTTTGTTGGTACAAATAAACGTATATAGTGCTTTACCAGTAAAAGACGACTGTTGGTGATAACGCTGTGTTGTTATTTTCACACTACCTAAGGCGCGTGCATGAAGTGTGAACATGGCATAATAAATTATTGATAAAAGTTGATTCATACCAATTTGAGACAATGTCCTTTGTGTGGTCACAACTATCGCTATATGACATCGCTCCATACGACAGATAGTTCAGGTGTGTTCCAACCACAGCGACACGGAAGATCCGTTTGTAATTGAGGTTTGAACTTTGTGTGTGTTTTGTGATATTGAAAACGAAAATGGAAATTCAATAGCTAATCTTGGTGCCTGTAATCCCTGGAACACGTGCTAGAAGAATTGTGTTTTCTTACTAATAAACTTAACAGTGAAAAAATACATTTTTAAGTAGAACAAACCGTAGAGTACAATTAAAATATACATCACATTCCATTTTTTACGTATGAGTTAAAACAACAATCATATTTTTCAAAGAGTGACCGTCTGCAAGTAGATTACGTCAAAACAGTTCTTACTGTTGTAATTCTTTATCCATTTTATGCAACTGTATGAAACAAAAATTACGTCACTGTATTTTCGTCAATGTCACTAATCAATCTATTGGGATTGCACAAACTACACTTTCTCTTACGGCTAATGGCAACTAGCAATGTTTGTTTACTATTAATTTACCTTACCTTGCGTTGATCAGGTGTTGTGCTACACTAATACATTCAGGTGTTCCTAATATTAACACTGTTCTGTATTTGGCACTTTCTTCTGCGGTAGAGATCTTGATTGTAGCTCCAGAAAGTTGTCTGTTAATTATTTACATGCATTGTAATACACACACAAGACACGTTGAAGGTTGTGTGCGACAAACAGCTCATTAAAGATTGTGAATGTTTTGCAGAGATTCTGTCTCAAACATCTAGCTTGACTAATATTTCATTTTCATGTAGAAATGTGATAATTAGTCTCATGACTTAGAAACTGCTTCATTGGAAGTAATGCATTTTCTCTGTCTAAGATAAAAAGTTAGCAGCTGTTTGCTGTAATTCTAACGTGCGATAAACTGTAAGTTATTTAAATAATATTAGAGGTGAACATTATGAAAATAAGATAATTTTTTGTACGTTCAGTCGGACAAACTCTGTGTGGAACATCAGTAAATACCAGAAGACTTTCTTATCCTACTCGAATTTAAAATGTACGAAATATTGTACTGTTCATTCCGATCTCGAAATATTAAATGCTATCATAAAGTGAAATCTGAAGTAATAGAACTATGTTAAAGGTTCAAAATATAGTAATAATACTCTCTTCGAAAGTTTTACATTTAGGGAAGTTATCTTAGAACTAACGTAAATCAAAATTGAAATACTGGAAAAATAACAAAAACATGAAATTAAAAAAGATACATAGATGGCAGTAACGTTCTCTTTCACAACAAAACCATTGTCAGAATTATGGAAAATGTGAAGATCAATACATTCTTTACTTGGTTAATTAATTACACAGTTGAAACCTGTAAACAGTATTCCCCTGTTACTTTCACGGATCTAATATTGCAAAGGACAGTTATGATATTCCTATAATAAAATATAATAATAACAATCATGTGTAACACGTAAATCAAAGTTTATTTTACATCCAACACTTATTTTTGACAGTAGAATAAAATATATACGAATTTGGTGTTTCGCTTCAACCTCTGATGTAACAGTTACTTTTAAACCGTTACTTAATGTATTATGCAAGATATCAACATAAAATATACAAATAATGCTAAATTTTGGTTAATACTAAAAGTTGTAGGATGTAATTACAGTTGATTATAAGATGGAAGCTTGATTCTATTTACAAAATTATCATAAAACTTCAAAACCAGAGAGTATTTAGTGCTAATTATAGGTAAATAATATATATATATCATTCATGAGGTGGATTTTGGAAATCTCTAGTCAACAAACGACCAACGTCTTTACGATTTTAATATTTAAGATTCATCTCAGATAGAAAGCACCAAAGAGAAGTATAACTACCTATCTTAAGAAATAAAATTAATAATGACGCAATAACCTCCAACTCGTGCGTCTCAATTAATGAAACAATAAAAAGTTTTCACGGTGAAATAGCTTAAAATTAAAGTTATTTTAGCTTAAATCATGCCAGGACAAGAGAGGAAGCAGTACTACTTAGGTTAAGAGTCAGGATAAGAAAAGTTGGTGATGCTATCTAGGTTTAGTACGAATCAGGATAAGAAAAGTTGGTGATGCTATCTAGGTTTAGTACGAATCAGGTTAAGATTGTGTGGTGATGCTATCTAGGTTTAGTACGAATCAGGATAAGATTGTGTGGTGATGCTATCTAGGTTTAGTACGAATCAGGATAAGAAAAGTTGGTGATGCTATCTAGGTTTAGTACGAATCAGGATAAGAAAAGTTGGTGATGCTATCTAGGTTTAGTACAAATCAGGATAAGATTGTGTGGTGATGCTATCTAGGTTTAGTACGAATCAGGATAAGAAAAGTTGGTGATGCTATCTAGGTTTAGTACGAATCAGGATAAGAAAAGTTGGTGATGCTATCTAGGTTTAGTACAAATCAGGATAAGATTGTGTGGTGATGCTATCTAGGTTTAGTACGAATCAGGATAAGAAAAGTTGGTGATGCTATCTAGGTTTAGTACGAATCAGGATAAGAAAAGTTGGTGATGCTATCTAGGTTTAGTACGAATCAGGATAAGAAAAGTTGGTGATGCTATCTAGGTTTAGTACGAATCAGGTTAAGATTGTGTGGTGATGCTATCTAGGTTTAGTACGAATCAGGATAAGAAAAGTTGGTGATGCTATCTAGGTTTAGTACGAATCAGGATAAGATTGTGTGATGATGCTATCTAGGTTTAGTACGAATCAGGATAAGAAAAGTTGGTGATGCTATCTAGGTTTAGTACGAATCAGGATAAGAAAAGTTGGTGATGCTATCTAGGTTTAGTACGAATCAGGTTAAGATTGTGTGGTGATGCTATCTAGGTTTAGTACGAATCAGGATAAGATTGTGTGGTGATGCTATCTAGGTTTAATACGAATCAGGATAAGATTGTGTGGTGATGCTATCTAGGTTTAGTACGAATCAGGATAAGATTGTATGGTGATGCTATCTAGGATTAGTACGAATCAGGTTAAGATTGTGTGGTGATGCTATTTAGGTTTAGTACGAATCAGGATAAGATTGTGTGGTGATGCTATCTAGGATTAGTACGAATCAGGTTAAGATTGTGTGGTGTTGCTATCTAGGTTTAGTACAAATCAGGATAAGATTGTGTGGTGATGCTATCTAGGTTTAGTACAAATCAGGATAAGATTGTGTGGTGATGCTATCTAGGTTTAGTACGAATCAGGATAAGATTGTGTGGTGATGCTATCTAGGTTTAGTACGAATCAGGATAAGAAAAGTTGGTGATGCTATCTAGGTTTAGTACGAATCAGGTTAAGATTGTGTGGTGTTGCTATCTAGGTTTAGTACAAATCAGGATAAGATTGTGTGGTGATGCTATCTAGGTTTAGTACAAATCAGGTTAAGATTGTGTGGTGATGCTATCTAGGTTTAGTACGAATCAGGATAAGATTGTGTGGTGATGCTATCTAGGTTTAGTACGAATCAGGATAAGAAAAGTTGGTGATGCTATCTAGGTTTAGTACGAATCAGGATAAGAAAAGTTGGTGATGCTATCTAGGTTTAGTACGAATCAGGATAAGATTGTGTGGTGATGCTATCTAGGTTTAGTACGAATCAGGATAAGAAAAGTTGGTGATGCTATCTAGGTTTAGTACGAATCAGGATAAGAAAAGTTGGTGATGCTATCTAGGTTTAGTACGAATCAGGATAAGAAAAGTTGGTGATGCTATCTAGGTTTAGTACGAATCAGGATAAGATTGTGTGGTGATGCTATCTAGGTTTAGTACGAATCAGGATAAGAAAAGTTGGTGATGCTATCTAGGTTTAGTACGAATCAGGATAAGAAAAGTTGGTGATGCTATCTAGGTTTAGTACGAATCAGGATAAGAAAAGTTGGTGATGCTATCTAGGTTTAGTACGAATCAGGTTAAGATTGTGTGGTGATGCTATCTAGGTTTAGTACGAATCAGGATAAGAAAAGTTGGTGATGCTATCTAGGTTTAGTACGAATCAGGATAAGATTGTGTGGTGATGCTATCTAGGTTTAGTACGAATCAGGATAAGAAAAGTTGGTGATGCTATCTAGGTTTAGTACGAATCAGGATAAGAAAAGTTGGTGATGCTATCTAGGTTTAGTACGAATCAGGTTAAGATTGTGTGGTGATGCTATCTAGGTTTAGTACGAATCAGGATAAGATTGTGTGGTGATGCTATCTAGGTTTAATACGAATCAGGATAAGATTGTGTGGTGATGCTATCTAGGTTTAGTACGAATCAGGATAAGATTGTATGGTGATGCTATCTAGGATTAGTACGAATCAGGTTAAGATTGTGTGGTGATGCTATTTAGGTTTAGTACGAATCAGGATAAGATTGTGTGGTGATGCTATCTAGGATTAGTACGAATCAGGTTAAGATTGTGTGGTGTTGCTATCTAGGTTTAGTACAAATCAGGATAAGATTGTGTGGTGATGCTATCTAGGTTTAGTACAAATCAGGATAAGATTGTGTGGTGATGCTATCTAGGTTTAGTACGAATCAGGTTAAGATTGTGTGGTGATGCTATCTAGGATTAGTACGAATCAGGATAAGATTGTGTGGTGATGCTATTTAGGTTAAGAGAGGATCAGGATACGAAAGGATGTTGATGTTAATCATGCTATTTCGGCTTAATATGAATCAGGGTAGGATAAGATGGTGATGTCATTTAGATTAAGTGTGGATCAGATTATCAGAAGATGGTAATGCTATTTAATGGTTAAGTGCTCATCTGAATGCTGTTGCTGCTTTTATAAACAGTTGTTTGTTTTGTAATTTCGCGCAAAGCTACACGAGGGCTATCTGCTCTAGCTGTTCCCAGTTTAGCAGTGTAAGACTAAAGGGAAGGCAGCTAGCCATCACCACCCACCGCCAACTCTTGAGCTATTTTTTTAAACCAAGGAATAGTGAGATTGGCTCTAACGTTATAATGCCCCCAATGCTGAAAGGACGAGTATTTTTGTCTTTTGGTTATTTAAATAATAATAAAATAAGCAAAGAAGGAAACATGCTGTCAATCAGATGGGAAAAATGTTAATTTATTTTGTTTGCCTCGTGCCACTGTGTAACTCGATTTCTTTTTGTCTGCATATACTGGCTTTTCATCAGAAAATATATTTTGTTGTTTATCAGCCAAGTGTTTTCCATGTTACCAACAAGATAATCCAAATTTTGAGCTCGGTTTAATTTTAACATAAATATTTAAAAAAACAACAACATGCATCTCACCTAATTTCACTGATTTTCGCTCCGCCTTTCCCTATCACACAGCCAATCAAATCGTTTGGAATATTCATTTCTGTAGTAGTTTCAGGTGTCGCTGTGCTGGAGGTAACAGATGTGTTACGCCGCAAAGTATTACGCATGGAAAGAAGTGCCAGATTTGGTGACGCAAACATTCCAGTGTCAACATAAAGCTCCAGTTTTTTGTTTACAGCTGTATTGAAGAAAACAAAACAACGCTCGACTCAATATCTCTAGCGTATTCTATAAATCATAAATCAGCTTTTTAAGAACCTATTGTATCGTAAAGTTACAAGATTATCGGATATGTAGCTTATTAAATTTAGAAATTAGAATCAAAGTTTGTATTTTATAGACACAAAAGAACGCACATTCGTAATTTAGTTTACGGTCTATATAAACTAAACTTCTTCTGCTTCGTGTTTATATAACTTCTTGTATTTTAAATATTATGACTTTTAGTTTGACATTAAACATTTTATCTCAGCTGAAAAAACTGCTTACTTTTGGTTTCATCATTCATTGATTCTGTTAAACAATGACAGTTATATTCATTATCTTTTACTTGTACAAAACTATAATGTTGTTACTAGTTTTAAAATATCCATTTAACGGTTTATACTTGGATGTTTCTGGTGTTTATGGTTATTTGCAAATCACTACGTGGACATTTACCATTGACCAAAACCGTATGAATCACTTGTTGTAGAGGCCTGGCATGGCCAGGTGGGTTAAGACTTGCGACTCGTAATCTGAGGGTCTCGGGTTCGCATCCCCGTCGCGCCAAACATGCTCGCCCTTTCAACCTTGGGGGCGTTATAATGTGACTGTCAATCCCACTATTCGTTGGTAAAAGAGTAGCCCAAAAGTTGGCGGTGGGTGGTGATGACTAGCTGCCTTCCCTCTAGTCTTATACTGCAAAATTAGGGACGGCTAGCACAGATAGCCCTCGTGTAGCTTTGCGCGAAATTCAAACAACACTTGTTGCAGACATATTTCATTAACCGAACTCATATAAATTACCATATTTCGGCTTATTTATTGAAGCAAAACCATCTGAATCATTGGTTGTAAGCATATACCTTTAAGCGAAAACGTTTTTTGTTTCTCATAAGTACAAAATCCTTCGTTAAACGAAATATATATTATTCAAAGTTACTTGTATATCTATCCTAAAGAGTTATATAATTTTTAAAACGTTTTAATTTTAATAAAGCGGTATATTATTATACATTTAATTTATGTGCTAAAAACATTTTTCCACTTGTTTTCTATGCTACAATTAGCTTAAAAACAATTCTTTCAGCTTCAGTTTGTAGCTGCTCTCGGTTCCACTATAGTGATCGTATTGGTATCTTCTCCAAAATCTGAATAATTACAATTATTTTATGTTATTGAATTACAATAGCAATTGAAATTAAAGATTAGTTTCAATGGAAGTTACTGTTTCTAAATAATGCTCTGACGTCGCTACAAAATAAATTATTTTCATCCAATAAAATATTTGTATTATGTTGTGTTTTTTTTGTTATTTAATAAAAAATATTGGTAAAAATATTCACAATAAGATTAAATATTTATTTATATAAACGTTTCTTAAAGAGTGAAAAGAACACTCTCTAGAAGCTCAGAAGTAAATCTCTGGATTTATGACAGTAAAAAATCTGGTTTTCATACAATGGTAAGCACAACAAAATCTCCCATTGTGTATCTTTATGTTTAACAGCAAACGAACGGATTCGTACTACATTTATCATTATTGATTGATATTGTTCTTACACAATCAATAATATGTGTAGCATAAAAGATAGCTAGCTTAAAATTATAGTTTTCTGATTTCATTCAAGAGTTTTTTTGGTTTTTTTTGTGAGTAAAATCTCAAATCATTAGGCCTAATAAGTCCTATGGTCGAAACAGTTTGTTTGTCTTGAATTTCGCGCAAAGTTACATGAGGACTATCTACGCTAGCCGTCTCTAATTTAGCAGTGTAAGGCTAGAGGGAAGGCAACTAGTCATCACCACCCACCGCCAACTCTTGGGCTACCTTTTTACCAACGAATACCGGGATTGACCGTCACAATATACCGCCCCCACTACTGAAAGAGCGATCGTGTTCGGTGTGATGGAGGTTAGTCGAAACAGAGCACACACAAATTCATAGGACGTTTAACTGTAAGTGGTTATAGTAATGACGAATTCATATGTAAGATAGATGTATATTTTGATGAGGGCTTACCTTGAGTAGACTGAGGTCCAAGTGTATGACAAGACAACATTGGCGCATTTTGCACAGCAGCTAAATGATGGAGCTTTATTATCTGCAGTTAAAGAAGAACAATTTTTAAAGTAGTTATAAATTACGTAGGTGACTGGTGAAAAATAATAGAACTAAGTCATTAAAATGAAGACAAAAGCTGTAACCAGAGTTAGTCTGGATTTTAAAATGCGTTTTATTATTGGCTTTAATGAAAAACAGAAAACACGTTGTTAACTTCTCTTTAAAGGAATAGATACTGTCTCAAAGTCTGAACATTTTATGATAAATGTGACGTCTACGTCTAGATAAAATATTTCATTTCATTTATTTTCTAACGTTCAAACTGGTAGAGAGAGAGAGAAAGATTTAGTACGTTAAAGTCTGCATTTTAATTATGCACATATACTGTTACAATTTCATTCTCAGGGAAAATAAATATAGAGTGCAAAACTCGCGTTAATATCTTGAAGTTCCAGCTGTATTTTTAGTTCCAATATTTCCCACCAAAGGGCGTCACTGTGCAGAAGTAATTTGATTTTACTTTATCCTGCACAATGTGGTGTCAATAAAGAATGCCAGTTATATTTATTACGTAATACACAAGCCACTTTTTTAACGTTCATAAACCAGAAGATCAGTTAAATGTTGCGGTTGCCATTTTTCCTGGGAAGAAGGAAGGTGGTAATGGATCTAAGTATTAATATACAAGCTAAAAATCCATAAGATTAAGGCTTAAAGACTTAAAGAGGCACAAAAAGGATGTTTTTCACAATTTTAACATGTTAAAGATGGGTCTAAAAAAGATGTTTGTTTGTTTTTATTCTAAAATTCACAATTCAGGCACTGGTGCATCCAAGAGGTTTTTTACGTAACAAGGTTTAGATGTAGTGTTACAGGATTATAGGATGTAAATGTTAGGAAAATATTCATGTTAACCATGTTTAAATAGATGCCCAGCTTTTCTCTCTATACCTTAAATTTACATTTTTAAGTTAACAATAATGCCATATTCTTATAGACTGTTAAAACTAGATAAACTTTTAGGCTAGCAAGGTAGTGGATAAGAAGAACCGAATTAAACATGACGCTTAAAAGTCTGCACTATGAAACACTTTCTTTTATTACTTGGTCAAAAATTAAGTAATTTAAAAGTGATCCACAGTTTTATGAATTGAAAGAAGCACTTCAGAATGTTACTTTTTACACATGCATACACAAACATAATATAAAAGGACCAACTAAGTAAAATAGAGCTATCTCACAGCATTACACTAACATCAGGATGTGGTATAGCATACCGCCCTTGAATGACATAGGCTTGACCACCAGAGGGTATGACTGATGGTGTTGTTGGCTTGGGACGGTAGGGTATTGTTGTTCCATTCATAGGAGACTGTAATAATAACATTAACTAAATAGAATCACGCTTTCCAAAGACAGTGATAATAATACGTTCACATCAGCACATAGCATTGAACTTAGATGGGTTCGTATCAATAAGTTGTACTAAACTAAGGTAGTTTAATATTATTATATACCACTAAACTAAGATAGGCTCATATTAATACACAATAATAAACCTATATAGGTTCTTATTGATACGCAATACTAAACTTAGATACTTTAATATTTATATATTCCACTAAACTTAGATGGGTTCATATTAGTGCACTATACCAAACCTAAATAGGTTCATATCAGTACGTAGTGCTAAACTTAGATGGGTTCGTATCAATATATGGCACTAAGCTTAGATTAATATAAGTACATGGCACTAAAGTTATACCACTATTGAACTAGAATAAGTCAATAATTGTAGTCCGTACTGGAGCAAGTGTTGTTAATTTGTCAACACTGCATATGGTGTTGTTGTTTTTTTCACAATATAAAGCTGCCAGTTATTATGTTGGGTGAGACTAGCGCGCGCTTTACATTAAAGTAAAGTAGCACAACAAACATTTTCTCGTGATAAAAAGTTTCACGTAAATCAACATTGAATCAGTCTAACGTTACAAACTGTTTGTTGTTTTCAGCGCAAACCTACACAATGGGCGATCTGCGCTCTGTACAACGCGTGAAATTGAACCCGCAACTTAGCAACAATGTATTCTATTAATACCCATAACAGCTGTCTTTAGAATACATTTTTACTCCAAGTGGGTTTCTCGTCATCACGAATTTAGCAACATAAGTCCTGACACATACGCTGACCCACCAGGGAACTATTATAGTGTCCTACAACATTATTAATGCATGTTTAACATGAAAAAGAGTCGCATGAAATACAGAGTTAGTTACTAACTTTTGTGAATTCAGTTCCTAAAAAGTTAATTAAAAACTCGGTAACTTTTTAATAAATCTTCTTACCTCATAAAGATTATCTGTATATTCTTTTAAACCCTATTAACAAGAGCATTACCTCATTAAGATAATCTGTATACTTTTAAATCCTAATTAACAAGAGCATTACTTCATAAAGATAATCTGTATACTTTTAAATCCTAATTAACAAGAGCATTACTTCATAAAGATTATTTGTAAATTTTTAGATCCTAATTAACAATATCATTACTTCATAAAGATTACCTGTAGATTCTTTTAAACCCTAATTAACAAAAGCATTATTTCATAAAGATTATCTGTAGATTCTTTTGAAGAAACAATAGAAATATAAAGCACAAATACTTTAAATATATGTCCTAGTTTATCTTTACAGTATTTTAACTTTTGTCCCTTAACATTTCAAATAACAAAATTCATATTTTGACCGAATCAAAATACTCAAGCTGTTTACTATGAAAATCGGTCAAAAGGAAATTAAAATATTTTATTATATAACTGTGTAGTACGAGTCCCTTTATCTTTGCTAGAAACTGTGTTTCAATACCCGTGCTAGGGCACAGATAACATACTGTGTAGTTTTGGACTTAATTTCAAACAAACATACAAAACTATTATATTTTCATGTCTGGCACGTTGAACGTCATGTATTTAGTGTTGTCAGTGGTTTTTTTTAATCACATTCTTCGTCCTGTATTACCAGAAGAACTGACACTCTTGCTTATCACGCGCTTATAAGTATCTTATATTTAGGAAAATACACGGAATCTACAAATCATGTTTACATCGTATAAACTGTTTTAAATGACCTGTATATAAGATTCTAACCAATGAGTCTTTATAATATTTATAAATACAAATTAATCAATTGTTTCTTTTTTATTAACAAAATTTTACAATTTATAGTAAAAGAGAAAAATCATTCTCAGCTGACTGAATTCTCACCTCCACCAAGACGCAACAGATCTGATAAATACACTTTGTGACTGCTCCAGCAGTGCCAGAAACTATAACTACTCTTTCTGTCGAATTAGGTAGCATTTCGCTGGCCACTTGTATGGACGCTCCCGTAACCTGATGGATGAATGTGAATTTATATCAATACATGTAGTAGTAATCAATTATCGTTCTTTTTGTTACATTTAATCAATCTGACTGTGTTTAGATTAAACGGTTAGAATTTTATACGCACACTGGACAAAACCAATAATGTCTTGAGTTTTTGATTAGACGGTTATATACGACAAACTCGGTTCTCCAAGTTGTAGACGGACAAGTTAAACTGGTGGTTATATCTAATCAACTCAGTTTTCGAATGGTAGAAGAAGGACTAGTTAAGATTAGTGGTTATATTTGATCAACTCAGTTCTTCACGTAGAAAGACTAGTTAAACTGGTGGTTATATTTGATCAACTCAATTCTTAACACAGTAGTACAAGGACTAGTTAAAATTGGTGGCTATATTCGATCGACTCAGTTCTTCACATAGTAGTAAAAGGACTAGTTAAAACTGGTGGTTATATTTGATCAACTCAATCCTTAACACAATAGTAGAAAAATTTGTTAAACTGGTGATTATATTTGATTAACTCAGTTCTTCACATAATCGTAGAAGGACTAGTTAAAACTGGTGGTTATATTTGATCAACTCAGTTCTTCACATAATAGTAGGACTAGTTGAAACTGGTGGTTATATTTGATCAACTCAGTTCTTCACATAATAGTAGAAGGACTAGTTAAAACTGGTGGTTATATTTGATACACTCAGTTCTTCACATAATCGTAGAAGGACTAGTTAAAACTGGTGGTTATATTTGATCAACTCAGTTCTTCACATAATAGTAGAAGGACTAGTTAAAACTGGTGGTTATATTTGATCAATTCAATTCTTAAGACACTAGTAGAAGGACTAGTTAAAACTAGTGGTTATATTTGATCAACTCAATTCTTCACACAGTAGTAGGACTAGTTAAAACTGGTGGTTATATTTGATCAACTCAATTCTTCACACAGTAGTAGGACTAGTTAAAACTGGTGGTTATATTTGATCAACTCAATTCTTCACACAGTAGTAGGACTAGTTAAAACTGGTGGTTATATTTGATCAACTCAATTCTTCACACAGTAGTAGGACTAGTTAAAACTGGTGGTTATATTTGATCAACTCAATTCTTCACACAGTAGTAGAAGAACAAGTGAAAACTGGTGGTTATACTTGGTCAACTCAATTCTTCACACAGTAGTAAAAGGACTAGTTTAAACTGGTGATTATATTTGATCAACTCAGTTCTTCACATAATAGTAGAAGAACTAGTTAAAACTGGTGGTTATATTTGATCAACTCAGTTCTTCACATAATAGTAGAAGGACTAGTTAAAACTGGTGGTTATATTTGATCAACTCAGTTCTTCACATAATAGTAGAAGGACTAGTTAAAACTGGTGGTTATATTTGATACACTCAGTTCGTTATGTTGTAGTAGCCTTTTACATATCACCATGTTATTGTAGTCGTTTTATATACGTTTCATTGTCTTAAGAGTCTTTCTGTCCAACAAACTGTATATTTCTCAAGTTATTTACATTTGTTGTTTTTCTTTGAATTATTTTGATCACAAAGGGAGAAGAAAAAACACTTGAAATATCTAACAAGCCAAATGACTGTTTTATAATTGTGTTTAACTGTAAAAATTCGGCTGAACTGAAATATTTCTAAAAGTTTTAAAATAATTATAAAGGTTTGTAAATGCTCTATAACTCTTTATTATTATGAAAAAGGTAATTTTAAACGTTGATATGATATTCAATATAGAATATAAACTACATATTATATGAGATGATCATGAAAAAAAAAATTCTAGATATACGTGACATCACTTATACGTTTATACCTTTATACGTTTGGACACTTCTGGTTCCTAGAAATATATAATAATGCTAATCAGTAGATGACAGCAACGGTATTGTAATGGTAGTAACTTATTGTAAACCAAATTTATACATTCTACAAGGGGACTTTATGTATCGTAACTCACAACTTATAGGAATTTGATTTTTAAGTAAAAGCTAAAGCTGTCATAGTAACCTAACACCCAAAAAGAAAGTGACGTCAAGACTTCTCTGGGATTAGTTAGGTACAGAGTATTTCCTGGGAAACGAAGGACCTAAATCGGAGTGTTAAAGTTTTACAAGCTGAAACCTGAATTAACAGTTCTGATAGATTTGAATTTTTCCATAAAGATGCTACGGTTTAAATGACAGCTTGATAAGAGTGGATACGATGTGATGTAGTTACATCATGAGAACTATATAGTAATTTGGCTTTAAATAAATTGGATGTAGAATTAAACTGACTAAAAGTCTTTGGCTCTTGGATGGATACATGAACGATTTTATATGATACAGAATTGTTTGAACTGAAGATTATACGTAAGACTCTAATGGCCAGAATAATTAAAATAAATGCACGTAAATGTTCATTTGTGCAGACTGGTAATATCTCTGTTTAAAAAATATTATATACTCATATATGTCGTCAGTAACACCTACCGGCTAGTTAGCTATTCTCACCTAAAGATAAATTAGTGGTAGTAAATTACACCATTCATTGTTACGAAATTAGTTATATAGTTGCCTTGATCTTTCTTCAGTTATTGTTATAGAATTACTTCAGTCGTTGTTATCGAATTACTACAGTCATTGTTATGAAATTTCTTCAATGGTTGTTATGGGATTACTTCAGTTGTTGCTATAGAATTTCTTCAATGGTTGTTATTAGATTACTTCAGTTTTATTATAGAATTTCTTCAATGGTTGTTATGGGATTACTTCAGTTGTTGCTATAGAATTTCTTCAATGGTTGTTATTGGATTACTTCAGTTGTTGCTATAGAATTTCTTCAATGGTTATTATAGGATTACTTCAGTTGTTGCTATAGAATTTCTTCAATGGTTGTTATTGGATTACTTCAGTTGTTGCTATAGAATTTCTTCAATGGTTATTATAGGATTACTTCAGTTGTTGCTATAGAATTTCTTCAATGGTTATTATATGATTAATAATTTGATCTAATGTTGTATTTTGTTTGTTTGTTTGTTTTAAATTTCGCAAAGGTCACGAGGGCTATCTGCGCCAGTCGTTCCTAACTTAGCAGCAAGACTAGATGGAAGGAAAGATTCGAGCGCCCCAACCACCTGGCCGAACTCTTAAGGTTGGAAAGATTATGCTGCACAAAAATTGCCGGATTTGAAAGAATGTTAGTAAATCATATCGTATGTCTTCTATTTATAGTTCTGGACTTTACGATGTTGTGACGAACAGATCGGAGTAGTTTTTGTTGATGATGTTATTTGGCACGTTCTTAAGAAAAGAACTACACAGAGCAGGAGATACAGTACGTCAAGGCATTACCACAAACGTGTCATCATTAGAGTTAAGTCTTCAGAGATAAGATAGTGAGTGTAACGGACAAAGTTCTGCTCTCTCAATTACATATAAGTCAGAAAAAAATGAGCTTCAGGGATTACGTAAGATCTTGGGTTTAAACATGATACAAGGAGACACGAAAAATGATATTTTAACACTAAATTCCCATCGATGAAATCCATACTTCATTGTTCGGTTAAACACTGTTTTCTAAACTACTTAGAGACTATTAGGCTTATGGGTCCAAGTTGTTTTTGGCTATAAAGTCCAGAATAACATATGAGTCATGTGAACGATTTAAACAAAACTATCATCAGTATTGTAATTAATTTCATCAACTACATTGGAGTTCACTATGTATTTTGTTCCTCGTGAATTAGTCAGTGGTAAAATCCAAGGCTCGATTCCCGTAGAAGGACAAAACCTAGATAGCCTATTGTGTAGTTTTACCCTAAAATAACAATCACCAGGTGTATATTTTTACATAGAACATAGTTATTTCACCAAATCTGTATTTATTACCTCAAATCTGGTTTATATTGAAGTATGTGATTTCATCTCAACAGTTTTTAAAGAGGGTTTTTATTTATGTATTCCTGCAAATAAACTATGTGTGTGTTTGTCTTATAGCAAAGCCACATCGGGCTACCTGCTCAGCCCACCGAGGGGAATCGAACCCCTGATTTTAGCGTTGTAAATCCGGAGACATACCGCGGTACTAGCGCACAAATAAAGTATACTAATATTACTTTATAACTAAACAAAAAACAAAACTAATCAAACGACCAAATTATGCGGTGGTTTAAAGGTAACAGTAGCTGTTATTTTAAAATTATTGACTAAGTATTATATAATGGTTATTTCATTACATCGAATTACAATATTATAACTTGTAGTTAGTTCACTTAAATATTTAATACAGTTGTGTTACCACAAATGTGTAAGTTAAACAATGTTTACCTATTTTGTACAATACAAAATGAAGTAACGTAAGCAGACGGTTGCAAATTATTGTTCACTTAAATCATCTACAAGAAGAATTAATAACCTGGTATTGTTATGGTTGATAAACCCATGTTAATGTATGAAGTAATCTCACCAGGTTTTAACCCGGAGTGTTGTAGATCATATCAAACAAAATAACTCGTTAACTTCGTTGTTAGTAAATGAATGACATTTTTTAAAATGATGTAGTAACTTATTAATATGTACTTTATGAACTGTTTATTTCTTGTGTCCTAAACTGGTATTGAATCATGACTATTACACTGTTAAATTATTAGTTTGTAACGTAGCAACTTGAAACGAGAAACTGTTAAAACATACGTTGCTAATTGTTCATTTCTTGGATCATAAACCGGTATTAAAGCATGATTCTATTGCTGTTAAATTATTAACTGCTATACTTTCGTCGGATCCTTCGCTTTAACAGTTCCTTTATCGTCAGTTTTGGACAAACTAAGTAGGACATCCATGAATTTCCTTTCCTTTTTATTTTAACGTTTTCACATAAAACTTCACTTATTTTTTTTTCAACTTGTGAATCAGCACCACTTGAATAAGAAGTTACTCATTTAATCAATCTATAAAACCTCAGCAATTGTTGTTTTTTTTTTAATTTCGGGCAAAGCTACACGGGGACTATCTGCACTAGCCGTCCCTAATTTAGTAGAGAAAGAGAAGAGGGAAGGTAGCTAGTCATCACCACCAACCGCCAACTCTTGGACTACTTGTTTACTAACGAATAGTGAAATTTGCCGTAACATTATAACATCTTAACGGCTCAAAGGGCGAGCCTGTTTGGTGTGACGGGGATTCAAACCTTGGATTAATCACCTGGCCATGCCGGACACGTTAGTAATTAATATTAATTCCTTTTCACTTTGTAGTTTGTCAGTTATATAGAATTACACATACCATCAACTTTTAAAATGTGGGTGTATATGAATAAAAAACTGTTTTCTTGTTCCTTTACTAGCTAAACATAATTGAAGGCATTACGATACATGTTCTTTAGTAGCTAAACATAATTGAAGGCATTTCGATACATGTTCTTTAGCAGCTAAACATAATTGAAGGCATTTCGATACATGTTATGTTTCGTGTTAATAAGTACATTATTACAGAAACAAATATCAATATAATCTGTAGTATCTACCAGCAAGCCTAAATTATATAGATTCTATACGTTTAAAGCTTTAGACCACAGTAATTAAATAAACTGCCGATAAGCTACTAAAGGGCATATTATGTTTTCATTATACATATACTATAAATATCTTCTTATTTATAGTGAGAGAGAATATGAAAAGTTAACGCATACGAGGTTAAACCCGTTTTCCGAACATTACACACACGTAAAAACAAAGAAACTAAAATGAACAAAACACTTCATTGTTAACTGAAGTTTAGAAGCTAATTAACAAAACCCACTTCTATAATTTCTTTTATCTTCGATCCATTTTTGCCGATAATTGAGCCACATTGACTAGTCGGAACGATGAGGCGAACAGTTACCGGAGGCCTGGCAAGGTCAGTGTTAGAGATGTTGTGTAAGTCCTATAAAGGTTAAAACAATAATCTCAGAAAATTCACTGTGTGGTACAATCGAAGATTATGCAATCAAGACGAAAAAGTAAAACAAGCTTAAAAATAATGTTAGTATTTGAATAAAGGATTATCAGCTTCGGAAGATATCATGTAAATATAACTTCTGGAAATATATCATGTAAAGATAACTTCTGGAAATATATCATGTTAACAGATAACCTTCAAAACAAACTATCGATTGCAACCACCAAGACACAACAACACTGTTTTAATATTAACTGGCTGGGGCTATTTTATTCGAACAAAGATGAGTGATTTAAGTTTTAATTTGAAATAAACAAATAGGCTGTTAATAAAAGCTTTACTTATCTTTAGAAGCAGATGTTGGTTTGTTATCTATTCTACAGGAAAGATCACGAAATACTAAACGTGTAATAAAACTGTAACGCATAAACCATCGAAATCTTAAAATATTTAATTGTTGTTTCTGTTATTATACAAAACTTAAATCCGATACTTAAAATATTTGAGGCTATAGATGGCGAGTAGAGTACTACACATCCCACGAAACACTATGATATACCACACTGGTACCTAACAAAGTAATATATGACACTGAAACTGTCAAGTGGCTAGAATTTAATATAATGTACTTTGGAAAACATTTTAAACATAAAACTTGATGTTTGAAACTGTTAATTTCTAACATATATATTATAATTAGCAGATGGAGAAAAACAACTCAATAAACTGCTAATTTTAAAATTAACCTCAATGAAAATATTTTATTTTTTCCAAGCTGAATAAACTAACGATAAGGTACTCTAAAGTAAACATAAACAAAAGATAAGGTACTCTAAAGTAAAGATAAACTGGCGATAAGGTACTCTAAAGTAAACATAAACAAAAGATAAGGTACTCTATAGTAAATATAAACTGAAGATAATGTACTCTAAAGTAAACATAAATAGTTGATAAGGTACTCTAAAGTTAACATAAACTGAAGATAAGGTACTCTAAAGTAAACATAAGCAGAAGATAAGGTACTCCGAGTAAACATAAACAGAAGATAAGGTACTCTAAAGTAAACATAAACTGAAGATAATGTACTCTAAAGTAAACATAAACAGAAGATAAGGTACTCTAAAGTTAACATAAACTGAAAATAAGGTACTCTAAAGTAAAGATAAGCAGAAGATAAGGTACTCTAAAGTAAACATAAAAAGAAATAGAAACTGAGATATTGTACTCCAGGAGGCAACACACCTTTGAGATCTTGAAAGGTTTCAGAATACAGAAACGTACCTCTTCTAGCCTTTTAGCAACCAGAGCAAAGGCTTTAAGTACAACGTCTGTTATTCCTGTGACAGTAATGATACGTTCTGGACAGGAACTGTCTGAAATATTGATTTTGGCACCACTCTGATGTGTAAAAATATGTTAAACATTAATCATAAAATGTAAATTCTTCAACATGATTTACATGACTGAATATTAATATGATTAAACTGTTCTTGTATTGTTTTTTTCACTTGTAAGAACAGTAACACTCACACATATATATATATATATGCCCTTATTATATCTGAATTTTTAAGTTGAACACACGAGTTTGCTTATGATCCCATCCAATTATGATCCATGTTTAAAACAAATCATTAAATCACTCTCATGGGGGTTCTGAGTCCATTTATTTAAAGTTTAGTGAATTTAAGATACTCTATATCACTGTATCTTAACTGATAACATTAACTACCTTATCAATTAGTTTACTGATGTAATAACGGAATAAAAATAATGATATATTCTCTTCTAGCAGTAATGTTAAATATTTTAAAGAATAATTATCAAGCACACTTAACAATTTTAGTCTTACATTTATCTCGATTTGTATATATATATCTAATGTTAACTTTCTACAAACTATATATAGTTTATAAGGTACTGAAGTGTGTATTTTAACATTAATATTTAATAAAAATTTTACTTCATCTTAAAAATATATTTTTGTATACGAATATTTTTAAATCACTTGAAAAGAAATTAATCATTCACGGCTCAATTTGGAGATTTATTTTATTAGTATAACCTCTACTTGGATTATTTTTAAACGCATATCACACAAAGGTTGGACAAAAAAAGGAAAATAAGAACCGACTTAAATTTTTGACTATTTACTCATATCCAGATATAAAGTGGACTAAATTCTCAAGTGATTGGTTAATTTCTTATTTCAATGAACAATTAGATAGGTAACCCGTATTATTATTTAAACAAACGCTTTCTTTGTTTCACGCTAGATACCAAGGCAAGTGAAAGAGAAAAACGATCGCATTGACTTTCAAGGAGGTCAGATCATAAAAGTTCGATCAGTAGGTGAGTTAGTGGCTAAACTTGTAAACGATCATCATGAGTGAACTAGTTCGCCACGCTTTATGCTGAATTTTGTTCTCGAGACGTGAGGCCTAACTTTTCAGCATACCTTTCAGAAAGTTGCGGAAATCCTTTTATATAGAATTAAAATCAGTTCTAACATCCAAAAACGAAACCTTACTTTATTAAGCCACCTATATTTTTCTTTTGTCCAACCAGTGGTTTTTATAGTAAATATATCTTATTATATTTTACGCTCGTTAAACTTTTCACTTGAAAACAACCAACATTGTCAAAAAAAAAAAAAAATTATTATTTCTGGCGTTTTACCTCTTCTCGAATTTTCTTTATGTTGTCACCTTTCTGTGAAGAAACAAGTGTAGATAAAATTAAAAAAATAATAATGAAAACAGTTTAGAAAAGCAACAACATGCAAACGAAAGTAAGTTAATAATACAGTCCGAATACGTGCTTATTATGTACTTGCGAACATAATTAAAATAAGTATTTTGATCTATGAAAAATGTTTTAAATTGTAATGTCTTATTTAGTAAACAATCATCAATGAAACGGATAATTTGTGTATTAAGATTTGTTTGTTTTAATGCATTATTTCATTAATACGTAGGTATAACGTCTTTTTAAACGTTATTTAACATTGTTTTCGTGACGAACACTTAGGCCTAAATAAAAGAAATCAAGAAATAACGTGTTTTTTTGTTGTTAAGTACAAAGTTAAACAAACGGCTATTTGTGCTCTGCCCATCAAAGGTATCGAAATCTAGTTTCAAGCAGTGCAAGTCCGGAGACATACCACTGTGCGAGGGGGCGAGCAAAAGTAGCAATGAAAATATAAAAAAGTTAAGAAAAGAATATGAAAATACCGTTTCATCGATTTTATTAAATGCCGAATTTTTGAATATCAGAATTGTATGTCTGATGATATAATGATATTAATAACCGATCCAATAGCATATGTGAGATTGTTATTTTTTAAAACTCCCTCCCCACCCCAGTGGCTCAACGTTACGTATGAGGGCTAACTGACCTAAAACTCGAGTTTCCACAGCAAGCACAGCACACGTATTCAATTGTTTAACTTCGTGCTTAACGTCAAACACTGTGTTTATCATTATAGACGTCAACTACACAAAACAGAAAACCTGAAGTAACAGCTTTGCGAAAAAACGGCGACAAAAATATTTAGGCTGGACTACGAATAGTGGTAATCGAAACTCCATAAAACTACAACAATAACTGGTATGATAAGCAATACTTATCAACCTAATAATTTTGCTACTTTACTGTCTGGGCGAAAAACTGTTTAGTTCGAGATTATAGAAGTTATAACAGTCACGAGAATATTTTTCCTGTGAAATATTTACTTTTCACATTCTCTGAAGTAAACGACCTTAATTCAATGACAACATTAAAGAACTTTCCTACCTGTCCTATGATACTGCCAACTTCCTATAGAGTGAAAGAGAAACATAAAATGTAACTTTTTAAAAACACTTTTCAACCTCATTTCCATCTTCACAAAGATAATTTCAAGAAATATATCATTCTGAAATGTTTATAGTTGTGTCATTGTATTTCGAAGTACAGCATTATAAACACCCAAAAACAGATTTTTTATAAAAACTACAGTTTTAAACTATTAAAGTTGTTCAAAGAAATCACATATACTAAAACGTAAAGATATTGTCTTTTTTTTTTAAAGTTATTTTTATATATTTGGATAACGAAACGACCTTAGAAGAGAAGAATCGGTCTAGAAGAGTTCTATCAGTAAATGTTTTATATTTGTATACAAACAAATGTTAGTTTTATTACACTAAATAAATAAGGAAAACGACAATTTATTCACAAATAATCTGACTATGAAACATTTTTGGCCCGGTATGACCAGATGGTTAGGGCGCTTGAATCGTAATCTGAGCGTCACGGGTTTTAATTCCATACCAGAAGTTTGAAAAGACAAATATGCTAGTCTTTTCAGCCATTGGGGACGTTATAATGATCAGTCAATCCCACTACTCGTTGATAAAAGAGTAGCACAAGAGCTGGCGGTAGGTGGTGATGACTAGTTGCTTTTAATCTTACATTCCCAAATAAGGAAATATTGGCACAGATAGCCCTCGTGTAGCTTTGCGCAAAATTCAGAACAAACAAACTGAAACTTCAATGCATTTTTATTAAACTTTCACTGCACAATTTAGTTCCAAAATAAAGGGTTGTTTGTTTTTGAATTTCGCAAAAAGCTACTCGAGGGCTATCTGCACTAGCCGTTCATAATGTAGCAATGTAAGACGAAAGGGAAGGCAGTTAGTCATCACCACCCAGCGCTAATTCTTAGGCTACTCTTTTACCAACAAATAGTGGGATTGCCCGTCACATTATAACGTCCCCACGCCTGAAAGAGCGAGTATGTTTGGTGCAACAGAGATTCAAACCCGCGACCCTCAGATTACGAGTGGAACGCCTTAACCCACCTAACCATGACGAGCTTAAAAAAAAACGAACTTTAACTATTAATTTCAATGGGTTTTTTCCCCCAGTTACCTTAAATAGTTATTGCTAAAGTTACTTATATATAAGGTAAAAGACAACTTGAAAATTATATGTTTTTCACATCACTAATCAATGGTTTATATGCATTTCTACAAGTTCTGTGCCTAATTCACTAATCTATTTTGTGCTTAATTCAGTTAATTTATTTTATTCGTAAAACATTTTTAAAACTGATGTGAAAGTTGTCCAGTCTAATCAGTTTTGTTAACCAAGAAATACAATGAAAGAGCCTGAAAAATAACATGTTAAATAGCATGTTAAAGAACATGAAAAATAAGAAATGTAATTAATTTTTTCAACATGAATGATGCAATAAATTAATTATTATTGTTAGTATCATAAACGAAACTTTATTATCATAAGTAAGCTAGAAACACGAAACGTTTATTTACTTTGACCTTGATAATAATTCACCTCTTTTGGCCTACGTCTACTGGAAAGGAAACCTTATAACCTGTATCCACAGGGCTCTTGTTTCTGTTTTTACAATGGGCGCGAGGTGGGCATGTGGAGATCTAGATTTTGTAACTTATGAGCCGGCTTCAAACTTCGTTAGGTACCACAAAGCTGTTGGTGCGTTATGAGAGAAACAGACTTTGTGTGTAAGGGAGGATACTGATGAATGGCTGCCTTCCCTGTGGTAAGTTTTAAAAGTAGGAAAAGCGGCCGATAGCCTTAATAAGTTTAACACAAATAAACACATAACATTTTACATTGGTACGTCAGATCATCGGATCATACAGAATAGATCTTTCGTGTTACAGACTGGAAGCCCGGCATTGCCAGGTGGTTAAGACACTCGACTCGGATTCCAAAGGTCGCGGGTTAGAATCCCCGTCACATTAAACATGTTTGCTCTTTCAGCTGTTATAACGTGACGGTTAATCCAACTATCCGTTGATAAAAGAGTAGTCCAAGAGTTGGCGGTGGGTGGTAAGACTAGCCACCTTCCCTCTAGTCTTACATTGCTAAATTAGGGACGGCTAGCGCAGATAGCCCTCGTGTAGCTTTCCGCGAAATTCAAATAAAAAACAGTACAGATTGGACTTGTGTAAAATTCAATCTTTCTTCATATTGGCGTAAATATGATACTGAAGGCAAAGATATTTTGTTTTCAATGATACAATAATATATGCTTCCTGTTCATATTTGTTTATGATTTCTCTTTTCTTTCCACTTACAGATACAATACTTGATGGCTCTTCATGTTCTACAGGTCCCATGACTTGCGAAACGTTCTTTCTTTCTAGTATTATTACTAGAAATATATAATTATTTATAATTATAGTATCAAAGAAAAGATTGAAACGTATTGAAACAAAAATGAAATGTTTGCATATTATTCATTATAACTAAATTCTTATCAAAGCTAACTACCTGTGTTAAAAACAACAACAAAAGAAAACACAGTAATTAAAGTAGGTAATTCAATTTATATAGGTCTAACTAAGTGTATACAATTTCATACAGACAGTTTATAATGATTACAATGTATCAGTTAGTATCCACGTTTCTCCTAACATTTTCGGTCATAATGTCATAAGTTTCAATAGAAATGAACACTTCAGAATTCCCTTATCTTAGAAAAGTTTTCCTTTCTGTCAAATTAAAGCTGTAAGATTTTTATTTGTTTTTTTATTATTTTGGGTCAAAAATGTTTGTATTTAAAATATATATATGTTAAGTATGTCGTGTTTTTTATAACCATTTTATTTCACGCTATCATGTATAGTTATTTGTTATCCATAAATGAGTGAAGCCATGTATAGTTATTTGTTTATTCCTTAAAGTGTATTGGCTAACTTCTGTGTTAGTTATATTCCTTAAAGTGCACTACCTAACTTCTGTGTTAGTTATATTCCTTAAAGTGTAATGACTAACGTCTGTGTTAGTTATAATTCTTAAAGCGTACTGGCTAACTTCTGTGTTAGTCATATTCCTTAAAGTGCACTACCTAACTTCTGGATTAGTTATATTCTTTAAAGTGAATTGGTTAACTTCTGTGTTAGTTATATTCCTTAAAGTGCACTACCTAACTTCTCCGTTAGTTATATTCCTTAAAGTGCACTACCTAACTTCTCCGTTAGTTATATTCCTTAAAGTGTACTACCTAGCTTCTGGGTTAGTTATATTCTTTAAAGTGAATTGGCTAACTTCTGTGTTAGTTATATTCCTTAAAGTGCACTACCTAACTTCTGTGTTAGTTATATTCCTTAAAGTGTAATGACTAACGTCTGTGTTAGTTATAATTCTTAAAGCGTACTGGCTAACTTCTGTGTTAGTCATATTCCTTAAAGTGCACTACCTAACTTCTGGATTAGTTATATTCTTTAAAGTGAATTGGTTAACTTCTGTGTTAGTTATATTCCTTAAAGTGCACTACCTAACTTCTCCGTTAGTTATATTCCTTAAAGTGCACTACCTAACTTCTGGGTTAGTTATATTCTTTAAAGTGAATTGGTTAACTTCTGTGTTAGTTATATTTCGTAAAGTGTAGTGGCTAACTTCTGTGTTAGTTATATTCCTTAAAGCGCACTACCTAACTTCTGGATTAGTTATATTTTTTAAAGTGAATTGGTTAACTTCTGTGTTAGTTATATTCCTTAAAGTGCACTACCTAACTTCTCCGTTAGTTATATTCCTTAAAGTGTACTACCTAGCTTCTGGGTTAGTTATATTCTTTAAAGTGAATTGGTTAACTTCTGTGTTAGTTATATTTCGTAAAGTGTAGTGGCTAACTTCTGTGTTAGTTATATTCCTTAAAGCGCACTACCTAACTTCTGGGTTAGTTATATTCTTTAAAGTGAATTGGTTAACTTCTGTGTTAGTTATATTCCTAAAAGTGTACTGCCTAACTTCTGTGTTAGTTATATTCCTAAAAGTGTACTGCCTAACTTCTGTGTTAGTTATATTCCTTAAAGTGTACTGCCTAACTTCTGTATTAGTTGTATTCCTAAAAGTGTACTGCCTAACTTCTGTGTTAGTTATGTTCCTAAAAGTGTACTGCCTAACTTCTGTGTTAGTTATATTCCTTAAAGTGTACTGCCTAACTTCTGAGTTAGTTATATACCTTACATATTTTTTTACCAATGAATAGTGGAATTGACTGTTACAGCATCACAACCCTTCTATGGATTGTGAGTCGAGTTCCCTACCACTTAACCGTGCGAGGCAACTGTAAGTCTGATATATCATGTTAAAAATTCTAAAATACAACAAAAAAAAACAGCAACCCAGCGACGGCTTACTTAATTAGCCGTCCAGTTTAATACTTTTTATGAAATTGTAAGTTTTGTGTTCCATCGATGCTCTGCGTGTTTGTGTTTTTCTTACAGCAAAGCCACATCGGTGTGTTAACATTCAGCTCATATAAGATCCATTTCCACTTCTCTGTGTTTATAAAATACCCAAATATGCAGTAAATAACAAATAAAATGCGTTTGGAGCAATAAGTCCGAAAAATAAGGACAGAAAAGCGACTAACTGAAATACATTGTGAGTGAACCTAAGAAATAGACAATGAAATACATTCACCAAGTCACTTGAGGTTCCAATGGTGAAAACGAACTTCAAAGCTTCTTCTGTGTACAACTCAACATTTCACCGTCTTTTCCTTTTTCTTCTAAGTACTGAGATAAACGAGAACAAGCCCATTTATGTCTTTTCTTTTTCCTTTACACTAAAACCGTTTGTGTTCTTCAAAGAAATCCAGTGCTTCGGTCGGTGCGGTAACTTTTATGTAAGTGTATTGTCAGTTTCATTTTTCTCGATATCTGCTTTCGCGCATGCGCACATACACACATACCAAAAAAACTTAAATCTTGTTAAGCGATTCGTTAGTGATTTTCTTGGTTTTATTTGCACACTCAAAATGGCTGTCGTTATATTGACTGATGATGGTCCCCTCCTTGTCAATTTTGTTCAACCATTTTTTTAATTCTGTAGTTTTTTTTTATTCCAGTGACGTGTTTTGTCAAATTTTAACTTGCCATTTGAATCACTCAGGCTACTAATATATAATTCACCGTTTTTTTTTATATTGGGCGTAAAAGTGGATTTTTTTTATAATAGCCAAAAGTCTCGTTCAGTAATTAAGACAGTAATAACAATTCACGCTCATTCATCATAACACATATCTGATTACCTGTACTTAATAGCTATACCCTTTCAGTGATATTCTACCCTCTTTTAAAATAACGTGATAATAATGTCTAATTATCCAATAATTTAACGTAACATAACTGCTGACGGCTTAGTTGTTAGCGTGGAGAATTATTGACTAGAAAGATCAAGGTTCTAACAGAAATATGTCGCTGCACGTTCCGCACTTTCAGGTAGATGAGCGTCATAAGTGTAACAGTCAATCCTGCTACTTAATTAAAACTAGTTGCATAAGCGGCAAATATTTCCGACCGTCTTCCATTGGGTCAACAGTTTTAAATTAATAGTTTCTGAGTTTAACTTTTCTCAATTGTCGCAGAAGGAGTCGTTTAGATTGATAATACTATTAACGATAATCTAAATAAATTACGATTTTTACTCTCATTCAGTATGACGTGTTTCTCATTCGATCATTTTATATGGCTTTCTTTTAAACGCTCGTCCATGATTAAAAACTAATTTACTAGTTTTTGTACATGTCGGGCTGCTAATCCGAGGTTCCATACTTCGTGCCTCTTGCCGCAGAAAATAAAAATAAAATAAATACACTTCGCTTGAAGCCGTGGGTTTGTTACAACAGCGATGATAAAATTACACTATTTAATGAAATTAGCCCAAGAACTGGTGGTGGATGCTGTTGACTAGCTGCATTAAGTCTATCCTGTCAGCGCTAAATTACAGTAGCTATACCGCTGGTCCTCAAATAACATTAGGGCAGCTACGCAGCTGGTCCTCGAATAACATTAAGGCAGCTACGCGGCTGGTCCTCAAATGACATTGGGGCAGCTACACAGCTGGCCCTCAAATAAAATTAGGGCAGCTACGCAGCAGGTCTTCAAATAACATTAAGGCAGCTACAGAGTTGGTCCTCAAATAACGTTGCACGAAATTCAAGATAACAACACGGAAAAGCCTTTATTTTTTCTCTAAAATTATTTTGTTTCTGGGAAATAGTTAGTTAGTTAGTTATCACCGTTAGATTCCACCAAGGAACATAGGGCCGCAATCGCTTGCGGATTCTTCAACAGGTATTTAAGTGAGTAGGTTGTTAACTCGCTGCACCGAGCCGTCCCTAATTTAGTAGTGTAAGACTAGAGGGAAGGCAGCTAGTCATCACCACCCACCGCCAACTCTTGGGCTACTCTTTTACCAACGAATAGTGGGATTGATCGTAACATTATAACGCCCCCATGGCTGGGAGGGCGAGCATGTTTAGCGCGACGCGGGCCCGAACCCGCGACCCTCGGATTACGAGTTGCACGCCTTACGCGCTTGGCCATGCCAGGCCCATGCTGGGAAATACTTTCATTATTTTTGTGTCCAACTTGTGATATCTATTCATCCGTCTACTCACACGAGTTCCTATATCACAGTTTTGTGTAGGTTCGTTAATTTCTTATTGTATATATACATAAACCGTAACCATATCGATAAGATAGTTACATATACATGCTCGAAGTGTAATGACGTATTATTCGATAGAATAATTACACTGGTCAACAAAATTTTTGTTGCATTTATATCAAACAATTGGTATTACATAATTTCTTGCCCTGATTTCAGATCTGAAGTTAGTTTTTCCTCAGTGCTCTACTTTTTTTTGCAATCAAGGTATTTGAAAATCTCAAAATTTCGTCATCATCACATTGACGTCGTAGTCTATCATGAAAAATATGTGATAAAATATGTTATAAAACTCTTTAATATAGCTGGGCAATAAAAAAGAAAATGCAAGATAGTATAAATGTATTCAAGTTATTTATATTAATTCAATTTATTTATATAAAACTGATTAGTAGATAAGACATTTGCTACTATGAGGAGGGAAAGCTCAATTGCAGTCTACTCAGGCATGAATTTCCGCTTGTAGCTCTTGCGTTTGTGGACTGTCTCAGGGCATTCTCGTTTAATGCTCCAGCAGTAATCTGCCATCATATGTTTGTCCCATCTCCCTTGGTAACGCTCTTCCATGGTCTTGAGGTCCTGATGGAACCGCTTGCCTTGCTCGTCACTTATAGCTCCTGGGTTCTCAGGGAATCTATCAAGATGACTGTACAGGTAATGGAGTTTGACACTCATGTTACATCCAAGGTCGCGAAAAGCTGACAACATATTCGTTACAAGGGTTTCATAGTTGTCAGCTTTTTTTATTACCGAGAAAGTTTGCCATCACCGCCACAAATGAAAGCCATGCAGTCCTTTCCTTGTCGTTCATCTTTCTGGCAAATTCTTGATCACGCACAAGTGCACGAATCTGTGGTCCATCAAAAACACCTGTCTTGATCTTCTCGAAGGACAAACCAGGGAGCACAGAAAATATGTGTTGGAAGCATTCACCGTCAGTATTCAACGCCTTCATAAACTTTATATGCAAAAAAGGCTCGTTTGGGTTGAGAAAATATTTTACACAAACTGTTTCATCAAGCCCAGCATGATATGGAGAGGAGGAAATATGATCTTTTCCTCAAATGACAGACAATTGGATCGTTGACAATATTTGGCATACCTGCCTTCAGAGTCTCACGTATGGGCCACTCCTTCTGGTTCCAGTGCTTTTCTCGAGCTCGGCTGTCCCACATGCAAAGATAGCAGGGGTACTTTGTAAATCCTCTTTGTTGACCTAGGAGGAAAGTAACCATTTTGAGGTCCACACAAATTGTCCAGTTGTGCTCGTGGTATTTTAGTAGGTCAGTCACAGTCTTAATGACATTATATTCCTCTCGTAAATACACAGAGTGTCCAATTGGAACAGCTGCATAGACATTGTCATTATGAAGTAGAACGCACTTCAAACTTTGCTTAGAACAATCTAGAAATAATCGCCAGTCATTTGGATGGTATACTGGCATCCCTAATTCCTGGAGAAGACCTGAGATATTATGACAATAAACAAACATATTCTCCTCTGTAAAATATGGCACAAAAGCCTGCTCCCGATTTCGGAAGTATGACACTTTAGTTGTATGGCTCAGCTGATTCTTTTCTTGCATCCTGGAAGCTAACACTTCAGCTGCATTTTTGGAGAGACCCAAATCACGCACAAGGTCATTCAACTCTGGCTGGCTAAACTGTTGAGGAGTTAATGACTGTGGGGTCTCATAAGAAGGATCGCCAGATTCTGAAAGTATTTCTTGAGTTTCATCAGCAGTCTCTTGCTCTTGGTCACTACCCACATCTTCAGATGGAAGAAATCCTTTAAAAACTGGGATTGGGAGCTCATCAGAGTGCAGAGTAGGTCGGATTGCTGAGGGGATACTAGGATATGAGATTTTGTGTCTGTTTTTCTTGCCAATGCCCTTTGTATTGACCAGACAAAAATAGCAGTCAGTTGTGTGGTCCATCGGTTCTCGCCAGGTCATGGAATTCCGAAAGGTAAACCCTTACGTTTCCCTTTTGTCCAGTCACGCAGCATTTCCTCGCAGTTATGACACACAATATGTGGGGCCCATTTCTTGTCTTGGTCACCAAGAGCAAGTCCAAAGTACGCTTTATAAGCACGCCTCAGAAATGATGTTATATTACGCCTTTGACGAATAAGCGTGAAGCATCCACAAATATAACAGAAAGCGTCCGGCTTGTTCTCACATTGACGTCTCCTTGTAGCCATGATCAGATCTGAAACAAAATCTAAACAATTTTAATATCTCTGTTGATAACATAAACGTGTAAGTAATTAACACGTTTCCTGCGATGGGACCCACCGGTGTCCCACTATTGTCTTACCTTTAACTAAGTTGCAGGCAAGAGACAAGTGTAACGACAACCTCACGTTATCATAGCTCATGCAGCACTGAAGCTGACAGATGTACAAGAGCATCGCAGCAGTTGCCGGTTTGCCAATATAGGCATCGCAGGAAACGTGTTAATTTGACCACAAACGGCTAGAATGAAAAACTTAAAATTGCATTAAAACTAGAGCATGTAGAGCTGAACCGTTTTCATATTTGAATTTAGCAGGTCACAAAGGGTAAGAATAAGTAAAAAAATCTTATGCAACTGAGATTTCGAAAAAATTTGTTGACCTGTGTTATTTACGTAATTCCCTCAGTTATTTAGTGTTAATCCTAGCTGCTCTTTGCTTTAGGGCAAATTTTCATTAGTCTATTTGCTGTGTTCACCACGAAGAATCGAAACCTGGGCTTTATCGTGCAAGTCCATACATTTACCGCTGTTTCACTGAGGTCCATTGATTTTAAAATGACATTTAATTTGAACTTAAGTGCTTAATATATACCAAGTGTTACATGCGTAAATTATTGGTACTGACTGGTATTTACCGGTTGGTACCTAGTCAGTTTTGGTACACGAATGACACACATCAGTATGTGTGGTTTATAACTGGCAAATACTAGTGTATAATTGGTCCAAGTTGATATACTTACTTCAAAGTGTTCACAAATGCATGTCATGCATACTCACTTCCCCCTAGTGGCAAAGCGGCATAGCTACGGACTTATAATACTAAAAACTGGTTAGTCTGTTGTGTAGCTTACCTTCAAATAAAACAAAAGTATATTATATTCGCTAATTTGCTATAGCTGTTAACTGTAAAGATGTGTTTGGTATAAATTGATGTAATTAACTAGTTAACGTTGGTAGACATGTGGTAATTGTTGGGATATGACTAGTGACTATTGGTATGTAATACTTTGTACATATGTATGTTAACAGCTATTAAAAGCATCATACTACCTAGAACCACTAAGAGATGTCAATACGTAGTTCTAAGGCATTCTATTTCATCATGGCTATGCTGGTATGCATGTTCAAAGTCGTTTTAATGTTACTTATTGATCCCTCTGTGAAAAGACACTCAGAGTATATAACATATATAGTTTGTGTATAGACTACACAACCACGTGGTATTTGGTATAAAATATTATAATTTTATGTAAAAAGTAATTCATGTCAAAGTTAACACAAATATTCTGCTGTATAGAGACGATACCAGTTGCACTAATTAAGATTTTAAATACAAGTTGATCTGAGCTTACAGTTAGATAGTATTCTTAAAACTACAACTTCATACTCTCTTCCGTTGTAAGTTAAATATTTCATATATATATAATTAACAACACAACCGAATTAAAAAAATATACGTCAAATGTGTCGTTTACTGTGCAGGCTAGAATGAAAATAAAAACACTCAAAACGTAGAAGTAAGTCTTTGAAGAACTATTGTTAGAGAAAGAAAGTTCGTTTTATAAGATGGTTTATGAATTATTTATTTGTTTAGTTTAATATTACTGAATTATTTAAGGAGAGCAGTATTTAGTTCTGTTGCATGAAGATCAGAAGGAGAATATGAAAATAATACGTGGCTTCTGTACGAAAATCAAGTTATTTTATTGTATTTTTATTAGTGAATAATATGAAGATAGGAGTCACTTTAAAACTGAGCTTCAGATAAATAGAGGAACTTGAAATACATATTGTTGAGTCTGAAGCGAAAGATTTGGTTTCGTTTTTTTTAAAATTTCGCCCAAAGTTACACGAGGGCTACCTGCGCTAGCCGTCCCTAATTTAGCAGTTAATTATTAGAGGGAAAGCAGCTAGTCAGCACCACCCATCGCCGATTCGTGGGCTTCTCTTTTACAAAAAAATAGTGGTATTGACGGTCACATTATAACGCCCCCCACGATTGAAATGGCGAGCAGGTTTGGTGTGAGGATGATTCGAACCCGCGACTCTCAGATTGCGGAACTTCAATTATCTTTATGCGATCTCTTTTTTTTAAAAAAAGCAACTAGCAGAATTTTTCTTCCAGACTTAAAACTCTTGCCCAGTTTGTTTGTTTGTTTTTTGAGTTTCGCGCAAAGATACACGAGGACAAACCTGTGCTTGCCGTCCCTAATTTAGCAGTGTAAGACTAGAGGGAAAGTCATCACCACCCACTGCCAACTCTTGAGCTACTCTTTACCAACGAATAATGAGATTGATCGTCACATTATAACGCCCCTACAGCTTTAAAAAATGAGGCAATGACAACAATATAATTAAAATTGCAGTAATACTTTCATATCACACGTGGTGTCGTCGTCGTAAGCTTCGTTTGTCCTTAATAAACGTGTCTTCAAGTTCTAACCTAAAAAACTGGTAAAAAACAGTGGAACTGTCGAATGTGTCGCGGATGTAGATGAAAGTAAAGGTTTGTATTCTTTATTATATCATGCTCAACGCCTGTACACAAAATTATTGTAGTTTGTTACGGGTACTAAGTCTTTTATATGAATTTGACAGCAATGGTGTGACATACTTTGCCAAATTATTTGTCTTATCTTTACGTGTTGGCGATTTTATGTAATTCATTTATTTCTTGACATTAATTTTAACACCACTCTCAGTCCTTTAAATGTCAACTGTGAATAATTATTTTCTGATAAAAAATTGTTATTTATACATGCTTGCATATAGTTAAATAAATAAATAAATAAACGAAATTATATAGAATGTTTTTACTTTGTAGCATGACTCTGAAGAGAAAAGTTAGATTTATCTTATTTTAACTAATTTATAGGAGTGGAGATTATGTTGAAAGTATTTAACAATAAGTATGATTTTGTATACTTTTGTAATCATATCGTGATATGAAGGTAAATTAGAGAGAAGTCGACTCTTTTCTCGCGCGTTGGAATATTTATGTTTGACTGATTAACGGTCAAATCGGAGACCTCGATAATTCAGGTATAGTCATTCCTAATGTTGAATGTTATGTATTAACCAGATGTAAAGCAGTCAGAAAGGTTTTATCTGGTTCTATGAACAAGAGTAATTCTCTCTCGCTTGTTTTAAGCGGTATCGCCTGGAACCGTTGGATCCACAATCTCCGATGTTATTAGATGTCGCTATTTAAATTATTGCTATACTAAAAGTTGTTTTTAAAATTATTTCATGAAAAGGGAAGACCAGTAACATTCAATTAGAACAGGCGTTTAATAATGAGGACTATTAACTGTGTTTATTTCAAGTGAAGCACAAAGTTACACAATGGGTCATATGTGCTCTGCCCACCACGGGTATTGAAAACAGGGATGCAGTTTTTCCCCGTGATGTCACTAATGTCAGTATGTATTTCAAGTTAATTTGACATGATAGAACTATCTTCATTAATTAATTAACAAGTTGCATTATAGTTTTGACCTGTATAATTAGTACACTTTTAATCAGACTTTCAAGCAAAGCTATACCAGGATAGAAAAATCTATGGCTCAGGTTCCAGGGCTGAAAAAAACCCCATTAACAATATAGTTCTTCCCACCTTGGGAACGTGGGTATGTTGTAGAGTAACAGTTAAAGTGACTATTGACAATGGTGGATGTTAAATGTCTGTCGATTTTCGAGACTATTAGTTTAACATTATTGACGACCAACACAGGCTTTATACCAACAAATATATAAAGTATACAAATGAAAAAAATTATTCAGTATATACAACTATTAATTGGATATCTTAATTATACTAGCAAGACAAGATTAGCTTCTTTACAACCAATCTTATTAGGAATTCGTTAGACTGCAAGCTCTTTCATTACATCTGGTGACCAAGGCTGTCTTTGCGGTAGACATCTGGATTTTGGAGCTGGTGAACTAGATTCAAATACATGCGAGACGTCAAAATATTTCCCGCATTATCAGCTGTCATTCTCAGTTGAAATCAATCCCTTAGGGTAGATAATAGGGCACTGCTGATTGGCTGCTTTCCGTGTGGCTAACAGTTCAAAATCAAGGATAATGGCAGAAAAGCATAGTAGCTTTACCGTAGATAAAATACAAAGTTAATTACATTTGCCACTGCGGCCTGTTATGGAATATTATTTCACGGTTACCTAAGTTATTCACAATAATATATGACATAAATAATTATATCTAGGCTACTCACCTTGCCTTGCATGATCGATCGAATAGTAAGGGTAATAGCAGAAGGATCGTAGGACAAAGTTTCGGATCCTACGGTGGTCATAGTTCAAGCTGAGGTCAAAGGTCGCACGCTGTAAAAAAATTAAAAATCGTATGTCAGATAAACTCACGTATGGATGACAGGATAAAAATACGAGATATAAGTAGATGAAGTGGTGGTCTTATTTGGTACAGAAATCGCTGGGCTCAGATAACGGAAATATAATACAGAATAGGACCAACAGGAACGAGTCTACACATCTACCAGGTGACAACAAGTACGTCCGACATCTAGACACATTGCCAAGCTATGTTGTTAAGACACTTATTGTAACATAACGCGTCATATTCATATATATGTATATACAGTGACGCAAACGGGGTGTAAGATCACATAAAAATACTGTCTTAGGTAAAGTGTATATAAAGATGGATCGTGTGTGTGTGTGTGTGTGTGTGTGTGTGTGTGTGTGTGTACGTATATGGGGCTACAGCTATGAGATGTGAAGATGAAAAACAGCATATCGAACGTGTCGTACGTATAGGCACTAATAAATATCAAATGGTTTATTTTGTTTATTTTTTAAATTTCACGCAAAGCCACACGAGGGCTATCTGCGCTAGCCGTCCCTAATTTAGCAGTGTAAAACTATGGGAAAGGCATCTAGTCACCACTACCCACCGCCAACTCTTGGGCTACTCTTTTACCAAAGAATAGTGGGATCGACCGTGACTTATAACGCCCCCATGGTTGAAAGGACGAGCATGTTTGGTGTGACGGAGATATATAGAATGTTAATGGAGATATTGTGGATATGATTTACAAGTAAATACATAGATTTATGGCACTAGAATATTGTATAAATAACATCGGAAAGTTCGTGTGGGTTAATATCACACGTCAATACAATATTTAATCTCCAACTATGAAGAGAAGTTTATGTACCTGAATTCGATCAGAATTTAAGTGTCCAACAAATATTGTTGACAATAGCCTAGTTACACGTGTCTAATAGCTTTTATACTTGTGTTTATTTGTAAACTTATTAAGCACAGCTCAGAACGAATAATGGTTGGTCAACTTATTTGTCTCGAGCTTATCGAAATTTCCGACAGAAACCTGATTTAGAAAGGTGAGCCGAATCACAAGATCATATCATATCATTTTATTCCCTGAGATGACGCTATCGGTTGATTTCTTCTTTATTCCATGAGCTTCAAAGTGGTTCATCTTGAAATTATTTTCATATATTCAAAACTGATTCGGCCTGTGTAGATGGATAGGGCGCTCGAGTCGTAATCTGAGGGTCGCGGGTTCGAATCCCCGACGCACCAAACAAGATCGTCCTTTCAGTCGTGGGGATGTTATAATGTTACGGTCAATCCCACTATTAGTTGGTAAAAGAGTTGGGGTGGGTGGTGGTGACTACTGCCTTCCCTCTAGTCTTACACTGCTAAATTAGGGACGGCTAGCTCAGATAACCCTCGCGTACCTTTGCACAAAATACAAAACAAACAAAGATTCAAAACATTTTTCTGCATCTTAAATCGGTCAAAATTATAATATTTGAGTTATCTGCGTTGTGTTTTGCACCGTTTTTCGGCGTTATTGCCTGAAAAAAATAACATAGTGCATCTACCTTTGGGTATTTGCCTTATCATTGTATAAGGAGACGTCTTATCCTATTACACTATGTAGCATAAATGTTGTACATGGATAGTATGTATTATTTTTTAATTGCTTATGTTGTAAAAGTACAGAAAATGGCCATTATTCTCTTCAAACTTTTGTGACCTGAATAATGAAATTTAGAAATTAACCTATTTTCTATGTAAAAACAAGCAAATTTTTACATTTTCATTAACATCAGGTCTGAATAAAACAACATACGAATCAAAATATACAGGTATTTATACTAAAGTTATACAAAAATGTTTAGAAGTGAGTAGTTTTTTCGAGATTTGCGACTGTAATGTAAATCACTTTCAAGTAACAGCCCCCAAATATAGTCTCCCGTCATAATCAGTGATGTCACAAAAGTATATTAGTCTCCCGTCATGTTTTTGTTATGCGCTCCCAGGTCACAAAAGCAAAGTTTGAAGAGAAAAATAGGTCTTTTCCATTTGCTTTAGTCATAAGCAACTGGGATATAACACTTTCTGTCCAGGAACAAGAAAAAGTAAAAATTTTGTTACATAGTGTTATAACTCACATTGAGTGGTTTTGATTTAGTTTGCGAACTCCTCTCAAAGTTTCTGAGCTAGAAGGACCAATCTTGGCAGATGGACTAGGGGTAGCCCTGGGAGAGGAGAAGTTGTCTCTGTGACAAAGGGATGATGAAGTCCAGGAGTAGGTTTTCTGGATCGCTGAACCCGAATCTGGCACCAAAGTTTCTGTTTCTGGCTCCGTTTGGGATCCAAGAAACGTTTGGTTTCAAACTGTATTCATACTCCGACTCAAAAGCTAGCGAGACTACTCGTGCCACACGTGCTCAGATACCAGATGCGCATGTTCTAATGGGGGCTGTTTTCGACTAAGTAACCTCCTAGGCACGGCTATAGAAGTAATAATGAAAAAGCTTCATCGGTGCAACGAATCCTCTTGGAATCAAAAGGGAAACTTTTGAAGTCTACAGAGGAACACGGGTGTTCGATACTCTTTATATTTCAGGTATTGGACCAGTCTGACTATCAAGAAACATAAAAGATTTATGAGTAGACTTTATGGTGTACAAAGGAACCGAGATGAACAGACTAGTTCCAAAGTTTAAAAATGCTTTAGTTTTTTGTTGGTTTTTTTTTTTTTTTTGCTAAATAACAGTAGATAAGTATTCTGGGCTACAAAAACAGAGTATAAGGCCTAACACGTCATACAACTAGCACGTGATACAGCTTAACGCGTGATACAACCTAGCGCGTAATACAGTTTCAACACGCTCGTCAATTCCAGATGTGGACGTGTATAAGAGTGACATTTTAACTCGTTATTCAGTTCATTAACCAAACAAAGTCTCTCTAACGGTTGGTTATTCTAGCTGGCTGGCTACCTTTCTTTTGGTCAAAAGTTCAAAAGTAAGGACGGTTATACTTGAACATATGGAGTCTCTTACTTGACGTATCTGGATATAAAAATATCATTCAACTGTGAACAGAAATGTACCCCAGGATGGTTAAGGATATTTTAATGCTTGGCGCTTTTATATCTTTGTTCTTTCCATTCTGTTTAAACGAAAACCAAACTTACGTCTTAGGGTTTTAATTTATAGCAGTTATTTCTCTATTGCCACCAGTGGTCAAAGTTTAGATGATGAATTTATTTAGGTGTTTGTTGGCATAATAATTTGAATAAACTAAACAGCTGATAATTTAAATAGTTTAAAAAAGATGAATAACATTACACTCGATTTCGCTGAGAGCGGTTTGTTTCGTTTCGAATAAAGTACAAAGCTATGCAATGGGTTATCTGTGCTTTGCCCACCAAGGGTATCGAAACCAAGTTTTTAGCAGTGTGTGTCCGTAAACATATCACTGCGCCTCTGACAGGGGGCGTTTGAGAGAGAGAGAGCTATTTCTAGGTGACTAAATTGGCAAAACTAACATAAATAGAAATAACGGACGGTTAAGTTTGGTTTGGTTTGTTTTGAATTTTGCGTAAAGCTACTCGAAGGCTATCTTTGTTAGTCGTCCCTAATTTAGCAGTAAAATACTAGAGGGAAGGTTGCTAGTCAATATTAAAAATAAAGTTCTGAATTATCAACCTCACATTACGGTCAGTATTAAAAAAAAAGTTCTGAATTATCAACCTCACGTTACAGTCAATATTAAAAATAAAGTTCTGAATTATCAACCTCACATTACAGTCAATATTAAAAATAAAGTTCTAAATTATCAACCTCACATTACAGTCAATATTAAAAATAAAAGTTCTGAATTATCAGCCTCACATTACAGTCAATATTAAAAATAAAGTTCTGGATTATCAACCTCACATTACAGTCAATGTTAAAAATAAAGTTCTGAATTATCAGCCTCACATTACAGTCAATATTAAAAATAAAGTTTTAAATTATCAACCTCACATTACAGTCAATATTAAAAATAAAGTTCTGAATTATTAACCTCAAATTACAATCATTATTAAAAACAAACGTTCTGAATTATTAACCTCACATTACAATCAATATTAAAAATAAAAGTTCTGAATTATCAGCCTCACATTACAGTCAATATTAAAAATAAAAGTTCTGAATTATCAGCCTCACATTACACTCAATATTAAAAATAAAGTTCTGAATTATCAGCCTCACATTACAGTCAATATTAAAAATAAAGTTCTGAATTATTAACCTCACATTACAATCAATATTAAAAATAAAAGTTCTGAATTATCAGCCTCACATTACAGTCAATATTAAAAATAAAGTTCTGAATTATCAACCTCACATTACAGTCAATATTAAAAATAAAGTTCTGAATTATTAACCTCACATTACAATCAATATTAAAAATAAAAGTTCTGAATTATCAGCCTCACATTACAGTCAATATTAAAAATAAAGTTCTGAATTATCAGCCTCACATTACAGTCAATATTAAAAATAAAGTTTTAAATTATCAACCTCACATTACAGTCAATATTAAAAATAAAGTTCTGAATTATCAGCCTCACATTACAGTCAATATGAAAAACAAACGTTCTGAATTATTAACCTCAAATTACAATCATTATTAAAAACAAACGTTCTGAATTATTAACCTCATTTTACAGTCTGTATTAAAAACAAACGTTTTGAATTATTAACCTCACATTACAATCATTATTAAAAACAAACGTTCTGAATTATCAACCTCACATTACAGTCTGTATTAAAAACAAACGTTCTGAATTATTAACCTCACATTATAGTCAATATTAAAAACAAACGTTCTGAATTATTAACCTCACATTACAGTCTCTACACAGAGTTTTTTTTAATCTTTATGTTCTCTTGACTCAGTCTCTTTTCCACGAAACACGTTATATGATAAACAGTGAACCTTCTCTGGACTTTACAGTACAGAAGACAAAAGCATGAAAGTTGCTGAGCTGCAAAAGTAAGTCAGGAAGTCCAGAAATAACAATATATACCAGTCACACTGGCGGATTGCTTTGCTTACATTTTTGTGCATAAGTGTAATAATAGTTAGTTTGGCAACTTGACAAAATGTCAGCAGAGCTATCGACTTCGGGTTCATCTCCACTTTTATTGTTTACAGATTTTAAAACACACTATTAAACATGGGATCGGGTTAGAGGAAATAGTTTCAGTCAGGAATCTTCTGAAGGCATACATTATGTTTGAGAAATTATAAATGCCCCAACTGTCGGTTCGTTAGTCTGGGTACAAGAATAGAAGCGTTAGGGTAGAAGAAGCCTAGACAGAAAGATGTTAACACATCTCAATTTTAACTACAACAGTATGGAATAAGAAGGTTTCTTTGATAATTATATAAAAGAAATCATAATTTGTATATTCACTCATACAATACAACCAGCCACCCGATATGACAGTGATAAGTCTATGGACGTACACCATTAAAATTCGGGATTCGATTCTGTGCAGTAGGCCCAGCAGATAACCCAGTGTGACTTTGTTCTAAGAAAGTCCCTCTTGTGGCACAGAAGTATGTCTGCGAACTTATACTACTATAAACCAGGTTTTTAGCCATGTCGGCGTTATAATGTGATGTTAATCTCACTATTCGTTTGTAAAAGAGTAATCCAAGAGTTGGCGGTTGGTGTTAATGACTATCTGCCATCCCTCTAGTCTTACACTGCTAAATTATGGACGGACAGCACAAACAGCCCCTGTGTAGCTTTGCGCGAAACTAAAAATGAAACAAAATTTACAGTCTCTATCAAAACCCCAGAGTAGTTATGATAAACTATCAAATAAATATACAAGAAAGTTACACGAGTGATCTTTTTCACGCAGCTGCGTATGAGCTTCTTATGACTGGCTCTTTCCGTGAGATTTTGTTTGTCAGATTCATACTTTAAAATTACATATAATTTTACGTTAAAGCAGATCTTGTTAAGCCTTCCAGTTTGGTGTTAATGAAAAGTTGGAACTTAGCTGTATTTCAGAACCTTTCTGAATAGAGTTTTCAGAGTTTTTCCCAATATATAGCACAGAAAAGGGGCTGCCTCAGAACGTTGCTGCATAAACATAAATTTTAAAGCGTTTGGAAACTTTAGATATTTAGGTTTTAACCCCTTTTATCTGCATTTGCTTGTTATGAGTTAGAAAAACGCAACACCAAACCTAGGAGAAAACGACAGTGAAACCACATTCATTCAGAGCGTGAAGGAGTCGTTGTCGCTGGAATTTGGTCACGATGCGAAGAATTTTTTTCTTGTACATTGAAAAGAAAATTCAAGGAAATGGATATTTTTTCCATTAGCTGACGTACGCAAAAATTTTAAAACATGACTGTGAGACGTGCATTCATAACAAACAGAGGAGGTACGTGGTTTTTGTTGTTGTTTGAGAATTAAACGGAAGGTGTCTCTACATTCGTAAAGTGGAAATGTTTATGTCAGCACGTGGTTGATAGTCACAGATGTTTAATGGATGGATGAGCTGTGCCAAAATTCATGAAGGATTTAGTTGCTCAACGATAACTCTGAAGGCTTATAACTCGTGATATGGACAGTAAATATGGCCAATTATGTCACTTCATGTTTTTGATTGGTTGTTGTAGAGTGATGGTTTCTAACTCGTGATATGGACAGTAAATATGGCCAATTATGTCACTTCGTGTTTTTGATTGGTTGTTGTAGAGTGATGGTTTCTAACTCGTGATATGGACAGTAAATATGGCCAATTATGTCACTTCGTGTTTTTGATTGGTTGTTGTAGAGTGATGGTTTCTAACTCGTGATATGGACAGTAAATATGGCCAATTATGTCACTTCGTGTTTTTGATTGGTTGTTGTAGAGTGATGGTTTCTAACTCGTGATATAGACAGCCTATATAAAACACATTATGTCACTTTGTGTTTTTGAATGGTTGTTGTATATTATAGCCACGTTATATGCTGCCTTCACCGTGAGGAATCGAGCCCTGGATCTTAGCATTGTAAATCCATAAATTTACCACTGTGTTGCTGAGGAACATAGAACTTTATACTTAATAACAAATAGACGAACGTTAATGGTTTAAACTACATTGAATAATAATTGTTAGTGGACAAATAATCATAGATGTCGAAATGTTACAGGCTTACGCTATTTTAAAAAGTGTATTAGCAACAGAAAAGTGATAATTCAACAACACTTGCGGCTTCAATTCTTTAAACTTTCACAGCAGAAAATTTCTGTTCGTTATTGAGATATGTTTTAGATTTTATTCATGCTTTATCCTATCTACAGTGAATCTTAAAATATTTGGAAATAAATAGGTGCTTTGCGTGTAGAATGAGAAGGCTAATTGAAACTTTTGGTGTTGATGGTTCTTATCTAAACTATATGTACCCTCATCATCAAGGTGTGAAAATTCTGGACCGATTTCTTATAGATTAGTCCGAGTTGCGCCTGCTTAGTAGGAAGAACTGTCTTTGAAATGTCTACGACATCATTTTCTCGAAATGCACCTGCTTAATAGGTTTGGTTTGTTCCGAATTTCTCGCAAAGCTATACGAGGACTGTCTGCCCTAGCGGTCTCTAATTTAGCAGTGTAAGACTAGAGGGAAGGCAGCTAGTCATCACAACCACCCCCAACTTTTCGGCTACTCTTTTACCAATGAATAGTGAGATTGACTGCCTCATTTTAACACTTACATGGCTGAAAGGACGAACATGTTTGGTGTGACGAGGATTAGAATCTGCGACCCTCGGATTACGAATCGAGTGCCTTAACCACCTGACCTTGCCAGACCTACTTTATAGGAAGAACTGTCTTTATGATCCAGGATGTGTTTAGTTTCAAACTGTATTCATACTCCCACTCAAAGGCTAGCGAGACTTCTCGTGCCACACATGCTCAGGTACCAGATACGCATGTTCTAATGGGGGCTGTTTTCGACTAAGTAACCTCCTAGGCATGGCTATAGAAGTAATAATGAAAAAGCTTCTTCGGTGCAACGAATCTTCTTGGAATCACAAGGGGAACTTTTGAACTCCACAGAGGAACACGGGTGTTTGATACTCTTTATATTTCAGGTATTGGACCAGTTTGACTATCAATAAACATAAAAGATTTATGAGTAGACTTTATGGTGTACAAAGGAACCGAGATGAACAGACTAGTTCCAAAGTTTAAAAATGCTTTAGTTTTTTGTTGTTTTTTTGCTAGATAACAGTAGATAAGTATTTAGGACTACAAAAAAAGAGTATAAGGCCTAACACGTGATACAACTAGCACGTGATACAGCTTCAACACGCTCATCAATTCCAGATCATAACGTGTATACGAGTGACATTTGAACTCGTTATTCGCTTCATTAACCGAACAAAGTCTCTCTGACGATTGGTTATTCTAGCTGGCTGGCTACCTTTGTTTTGGTCAAAAGTTCAAAAGTAAGGAAGGTTATAGTAAGCAAGTAAACCGTGCAGAGATAGGCTACTTCTAACACGGACAAGCAAGTAAACCATGCAGAGATAAGCTACTTCTAACACAGGTAAGCAAATAAACCATGCAGAGATAAGCTACTTCTAACACAGGTAAGCAAATAAACCATGCAGAGATAAGCTACTTCTGGCACAGGTAAGCAAATAAACCATGCAGAGATAAGCTACTTCTAACACAGGTAAGCAAAAGCAACCGTGAAGTTTTAAATTAGATTGAACACATTGAAGTGGAAACATTGAACTTTAAACCAGTTTGAACAGTGTGTTTTTCTTATGGCAAAGTAACATCGGATTATCTGCTGTATCCACTGAGGGGAATGGAACCTCTTATTATGACGTTGTAAACCAATTTAAGTAAAACCTGAAAGTAGGGAAAAGCAGTCCTATTGTCAGATGGACAGTTTTTAAATTCAATCAAAACGAAATCTAGCTTGTAGATATGAAAATCTTAAGAAAGCATTGATATGAAAATACACAACGAAATAACCTCTATTATGCAAAATATACGTTTGTTGTATCGCAAAGAAATGTTATTATAACACCTACTCGTATCTACGAAAAAACAAAAACTGCAAAAAAATATATATATATAGTAAAAAGAATTTACACCGGTACTGAAAACAAAAACAAGTAAAAATATACACACGTTTACGTCTGAGAACTCAGAAATAAGAATACAAGAAAGTATCCAATAAAGTTTCAGAAAGAGAAAAATAAGTTTTGTAATTATATTTGTAAGGACACAAAATAGGAGGAGAAATAAAGCAGACAAGGAAAAAAATACATTTGAGGATTTTACAAATGAGGGTTTCAACGTTCTCCAATTGGATTTAAAGAAAAGCAGTAGAAAGAAACTAATTAACCCAGCTTCAGTTGGGAAGCGCAGTCGTTCCAATCGATTACACAATAGTGAAGAAATTGAAAATATAACAATGCTTGTAGCTAGATTACCTAATCACATGCATCGGCACGTTCTACTCTAGTGTCGTATGTAGTTTTAGGACACGTAGTTTGTGAATCTAGCAATCAGCATGCACTGAGATTATATATATACGTATATATTTTTGCTGTTATGGAAACTAAAGTTTGAATACAGTAAACTTTTTTATTTCGATATAAAATCCACTTTTATCTTTTAGAAACGTCCGTGTAAGTTACTCGCTCATAAATTTAACTATTAGCCATTTTAAATACAAAAGGTATATACGATCACGTGTAAGAAATATGAGTCAGAAATCTGCTAAAAGTGAACTCATAAAAGCGGACGGTTTTATATTTTGTTGAATACCAGGATTGGCACCAATAACAACACAAAACAAGAGATGAAATTATTAATATTTATAATAATTAACAACATGTACAGTAATTTAAGTGTAATTATTAATCACCTACTAATATATTTTTACTTATTTAGTATTATTTATTACTAGTCTGGTTTATCCCACGTTTCAGTTCCTAACCTGGTGTCGTCTTTATGAAAGTCCTCTGGAAGACTATTTTTGTGCTGGTTGTTGTCGGGATTTGGTCTTGAGTCTTCGTGATAGACGAAACGGGTGTTGCTATCTGCTCGTATGGAGTTTCCTTGTGGAAATCTAATTTAAAACCGATAAACTAGTTAGTAATTAGTGTGTAATAATTACGTAAATAAGTAATTATAACATATTGTGTTGTTTGGAATTAAGCACAAAGTTACATAATGGGCTATCTGTGCTCTGCCCACCACGACTATCGAAACCCGGTTTTTAGCGGTGTGTGTCCCCAAACACAGCGTTGTGCCTGTGGTGGGCGATTGTTAATCAATAGAATTAGATTACGGATACTCATAGTTGATTGCCAACATTGAACCATAGGTACTTGCATAAAGTACCAAAACACAAACAGTTTTTGGGCCCGGCATGGCCAAGTGTGTTAAGGCGTTCGACTCGTAATCCGAGGGTCGCGGGTTTGAATCCCGATCGCACCAAACATGCTCGCCCTCCCAGCCGTGGGAGGACTGTAATGTTACGGGAAATCCCACTATTCGTTGGTAAAAAAGAGTAGCCCAAGAGTTGGCGGTGGGTGGTGATGACTAGCTGCCTTCCCTCTAGTCTTACACTGCTAAATTAGGGACGGCTAGCGCGAATTTCAAAAACAAACAGTTTCTAATTATATCAGTACTGAAACAATGTTTCAAACGAAATGAAGTAAATGTGTAGACAGACACATGGACGACTGCATATATATTGTATGATTCGTATGTCTTCTTAAACTACACTCGCTAGTGGTAGATAGTTTAGTTGGTGTGCGAGTTCATTTGGCCAATAACCATGAAGGTTTTATCATAATCTGTACATAAAACAGCAACTTGTTTGTCGCAGTTCTTCATCATTAGTTTCTCAAAATATCGTTCACATTATGAATTTTTCATTCCAGGTTCTGCCAACTCTTTGTCCTTTAAATGGCCATGAGTATGTTCAAATTGCAGGCGGCTGTTCTGTTGTAGAGGGAAGTTTTTATCCTTCAAAAGACCTTGAGTATACCCAGATCGCAGGCGACTGTTCTGTTGCAGGGGGATGTTTTTATCCTTCAAAAGACCTTGAGTATACCCAGATCGCAGGCGACTGTTCTGTTGCAGGGGGATGTTTTTATCCTTCAAAAGACCTTGAGTGTACTCAGATCGCATGCGACTGTTCTGTTGCAGGGGGATGTTTTTATCCTTCAAAAGACCTTGAGTATACTCAGATCGCAGGCGACTGTTCTGTTGCAGGGGGATGTTTTTATCCTTCAAAGACCTTGAGTGTACTCAGATCGCATGCGACTGTTCTGTTGCAGGGGATGTTTTATCCTTCAAAGACCTTGAGTGTACTCAGATCGCATGCGACTGTTCTGTTGCAGGGGGATGTTTTTATCCTTCAAAGACCTTGAGTGTACCCAGATCGCATGCGACTGTTCTGTTGCAGAGGGATGTTTTTATCCTTCAAAGACCTTGAGTGTACTCAGATCGCATGCGACTGTTCTGTTGCAGGGGGATGTTTTTATCCTTCAAAAGATCTTGAGTGTACCCAGATCGCAGGCGACTGTTCTGTTGCACTGATCCCACTTGAGTTTGAATATCTCGTTACTATTGAATAAGTTACACTACACGAGCGCTGATTGATCATGTACATGAGATATCCAAGAGTCCTCATCATTCAAGGTTTAGGTGTTGTCATATGATTCGATGTAGCGCTGTGTCGAATTAATAAATGTCTCATTTACTTTAACGGAACGGCAATTAACATGGACTGAGCGTAGCCTATTGGTCAGTGTGTTCGAACTGTGAATGTGTTTATGCACAAACGAGCTGCAAACGTAAGAGCCGCTGGTTCGCAATAAAAGTGACAGCCATATCCTACTTTTCGATCAGATATTTAGTAGACCAACAGTTGGAGATAAATATTGAAGGGTTATATCTCCACATAGGCTCACAATTAAAGACAATTACGCACAAGTGTAGCTTTTTGCGAGATTTCAAACAGTAATAAATAACAAATAACTTCAATAAATATCAAACATTTAATCATTCTTATTAATTTATTACTCTCTATAAACATATATTTGGCAGCAAAAATAATCAATTTAAAATTGATTTAAAAGTACGTATAAAAATATTTAAAAATTAAAATGATAAGATGGTCACAGGAATCATGACTAACCAAAAATATAACGAAACAACTTCTTTCAAAATAACCTGAAAAACACTTTCACAACAATTGTAACTGCTAAAGCATGTTTTCACAACCTTTGTATTCTTGCACCTTGTTGGACATTCAGCCAATCAATCAGATGTTCTCTCCGATTCTGCGGATCGACAACTAGAGTTTTTGTAGTTGTTCCCTACCCAGAATGGCAAGTTGGTTAGAACGCTCAATTCGTAATCTGAGGGTCACATGTTCGGTGGTAATGGGGATTCGAACCTGTGACCCTCAGATTACGAATCCCGCTATTCGTTGGTAAAAGAGTAGCCCAACATTTGGCTGTGGGTAGTGACGTCCAGCTGCCTTTTCTTTACTCTTGCACCGCTAAATTAAGGACGGCTAGCGCAGATAGCCCTCGGGTAGCTTTGCGCGAAATTGAACGCAAACAAACCGTTGTTCCCTTATTCCTCACCACATGTACCAATTTTCATAATTCAAGTCTCTCATCCTCAATACATTTTCTAGTGTCATTGAGTACGTGAATCTCTTCCTTCGAGTTTACCCATCAAAACTTTTGGCAACCTTCCCTCAAGTCTAATTATATGTTCCTAGCAGCAAGTTTTCGGTTTCCTATATATATCTGCCAGCTGTATTTTTGTCTTTGCACGTTCCGATATTTCCTCGTTGGGTTTTCTTTCTATGTAGCTAATGGTCATCATTCGTCTATAGCACCACATTACAAATTCTTCAAATTGTAGTTTTGTTTCAGCTCCAGGCCATAAAAGTTTAATAGTCTTAGCGTCACTATTCGTTAAACAGAGGAGGCTCCAAATAACCAAAGTATGTCAAGAATGTTCGGGAGGAACCTGATGGTGTTTCTTGTTTTTTTTTAGTTGATGAAGGTACAAAACTATTGTGTTATTATCTATGTCCAATGAATTGAATTTGCTTCATTTTGGGTCAGTTTATTCTTAGAAATTGTTCAGGATACATCATTTATACACCTCTTTGTATAAGTTAGGATATTTCAGATTAGGAAACGGTCACGTTATATCGTCATTAAACTTTCATGTAGGCCAGCTAGAACATGAAATATGAATTTACCTGTCCATTTTTAACACTATGGATTAGCCGTTTATAAATTATGACAAGGAATTTTCGTTAGTTCATGCATTCATGACGTCATTTCCTCCCAGAATGACCTTGTTTTCAGTGAAAGAATCTCAAACCTTTTAAGTTTATGTCTACATATAACTATTTCATAATAATTTGTGTACAATTTATAGTGAGACACGTATATTTATTTCTAAAACTTACTGGCACCGGGAAAAATAAATTTTATTCCTCTCAAAACGCTGAAAACGCACGAATGAACAAGAATCTAAAGCATAGGATAAGTTGGAGTAAATGCTTCCAACCTCCAATACACGTCGGTCAAATCGACCCACCGAAATCTGTACAAATTTCACGTAAGAAGAAAAACGGTTTTCATGGAAAGAAACAGTAAAATGAGAATCGACAGTCATACCAATAAAAATAACTACCTCATAGAGTTTTTATATTAAGATGATAAGTCAGTTTTTTATTATGAGATGAAAACTCCATAAATGATTAAATATGAGATTGTGATCAGCTTTCCCGTGGAAATGTTTTCAAGGAATTAAGACAATAACATTTGAATTCACACTAGCCATAATATTGAATCCGTACTTGTACATTGCCTGATGATAATCCACTTCTACTGGCTGAAACGATGCAATATTAATTAATTAAAACAATTTTACCGTACGGTTAACCATGACATCAAATTTAAGACATTACCTATAATCCGTTAGTTCTTTGTATAAATTGTCAATATTTTAATACACGGTATGGATGCTTTAAACATTGAACCATCAACAGTTTTGTTTTGGTAACTATTTATCCAGTTTTAATAAATGTTATTTAAACTAAGCTTGCTCAAGTTTTCTTTTCGTACTTATCTGCCTTCTACTGTTGTTTTCCCACCCTCTGGTTAACATACTGAGCACCAGATCGAGAGGTCCAGAGTTTTAAATTTGGTTGCGCTCAACACACTCTTCATTTCCAGAAGCAGCTGAATTATAAAAGTGAAAGTCAAACGTTCTTCTCGGTTTCAATAGCCTCGCAACTCCATCTTGTGGTGGGTGTTGCAGACTAATTATCTTCCCTTTGGTTAGTATTCCAATATCAATGATGACAACACCTGAACCTAAGAGGATTATGACCTGTTAGATTAGTGCTCAAATCTCTTAACAGTAGAATTATGGCCACGTTTTATAACATTCATGGTCTACACACCAGCACATATGTCCAGAATAATAACGTTTACTGAATGTTTATTCAGTAGTAAGTTTCTCATGTTCATAAAATATTTCAGTATCTAATATAAATATATTGGACAAGCTTTCATGTTCTCTCTTGGGGTAAACCTAGCGTGGCTTAGTAATTAGTGTGCCGGACGGTAAATTTGAAAGTCCACAGCTGTGTTCCGTTGCAGTGAAATCGTACTCAGTAATTTGGGGCTATGAGTGCGTTATAGGAGTGATGGTCAAACCCTATAATTCGATCGGAGTATCCCAAGAACTGACGAGAGGTAATGCTGAGTTGCTACCTTTAATCTGGGGTCTAGACTATCAATTCAAAACTGGGATGTGCAGACAGCTCTTAATGCAACTATGCATGAATATTCGGAACGAAAATCTGAAGCCATCTTTAGGCTATCTGATAAATCATAACAGTAAAGTTTTAAAAGAAGTGTAACAAATGCAAATGAACGACTCAATTACAAAAATAAAAACAGAACAGAATATATCATTAAAACAGTCGTAGAACACAATGCTATTTACTGGATCATAACAGCTGAGAAACATTTATAAAAACTTCTCCAAACAAGTTTGTAAATTTATGGAGACTTTCAACAGATAAGTTGGTAGCTCTTCTACAAATGTTATTATTATATTTTGCCCTTAATTTGGCCCCAATGATATAGAGGTATTTGTCTGTGGAGTTATACTGTTAGAAAGCGATTTTTGATACTCGTGATGGGCAGAGCACAGATAGCCCTTTCTGTAACTTTGTGCAAAATAAAAAAATCCATTTATTCTCGTTTTGAATTTAAAACAGGTAATTTGTCAAAGCTGTGTTAAAACTTAGAAATGACCCCCAATGACGTTATGGACTTTAAAATCAAAAACTATATTTATGTACAATTCAGTTTATTTTTGTTTCTTCTGGTTTCACAAGAAAGCTGGCAAATAATAGCAAATAACTGGAATTATGAAATCCCTAAAACTAGAAATTATCACTTAAAGCGGTTAACTCAATGTTAGATGATTAGGTGTTAGTGGAAATTTGGGGCGGGATAAGGTTTGGTTTGTTTTAAATTTCACGCAAAGCTACACGAGGGTTATCTGCACTAGCCGTCCCTAATTTAGCAGTGTAAGACTTAGAGGAAAGGCATCTAGTCATCACCACCTATTGCTAACTCTTGGACTACTCTCTTACCAAAGAATAGTAAGATTGACCGTCACATTGTAACGGCCCCACGGCTGAAAGGGCGAGCATGTTTAGTGTGACGGGGATTCTAACCCGCGACCCTCGGATTACTAGTCGAGTGCTTTACCCACTTGGTTATGCCAGGCCTGTGAGATAAGGACAACAAATATTGTTGCAGAAAAGGTTTAGCGAGTAAAGGGAAAAAAAACAAAACACAAAATTTCTTGTCTAGTACCTTTCAGACCCGCTGCCTGCTAGTACAGCGGTGAGTTTACGGATTTACCACGTTAAAATCAGCGGTTTGATTCCCCTCGGTGGGCTCCGCAGATAGCCTGATGTGGCTTTGCTATAAGAAAAACACACACACCTTTTCAGATCCTAACAACGTCACTGATGGGAATTATTCTCATTTTCCTTATTTTGAACTTGGGTATACAGATGATTAATTATTGTTAATTGAGAATTTTTTTAAACAAACATAGAAAGTGTGGAAAATTTTAAACATTAAATCAAGAGAAAGTACACCTGAATTTCAAATTAACAGTTTAGACTTACCACAGTTTACTTTCAGGCATGTGCAAGATCAAATTTTGGAACCCGTACCAATAAAAAAGGCTCTAAGATGAATTACCAACACCCTTTCAGTGCTTCTTTCCTCACGTTGGTTAATAAATCTCTTCTTCACGATTATAGTGAACGTGGGAGACGACACACACGGAGTATTCTTGCTCGTAGGAGAAGTAAACGAGTCTAGCCTAGTTTAGATCTGGAACAGTCTTTATTGTTCCACCAATCGTCTGGTGTTAGACGCCGCAACTAATTTAGTTGCTTAGCAACGCAGCAGGAGAGGTTGATTGAAAGCTTCAATCTTGCATGCATGGGCTTAAGACGAGTTAAAATAGTTGTACTGACGCCTATATTGTTACCTTTGTTTATCTCCTATTCAAAACAAACGTATCCCTCGGAGAAAGACAAATAACTGAGATGCCTTTGAGCAGGATATAACCAGAGTAAATCACACAGACATTTATTTCCCAACTCAACTATGTTTTAAATACTTCACTAGAGGGCGCACGACGTTTAAAGGTTAACAGTCGAAAAGATGCGCCTCATATGTAAGAGCAAGAATACGATATGAGTAATCAGTGATAATTAAGCTAGTTCATTGCCAGTCAGTTTTTGAGCTAAGCCGTGAGCTAATGAGTCTTCAGCAGAGCAATTCAGCTTGTAGCAACAGTTATCACGTCTGTTCTTCTGTTATTTAGTGAATTGTAGTTGTTTTTTGGCCGACTTGTTTTGTGAGGAAATTTTACAAATTAGGCGTACATCTTGAAGTTTATATTGAGCCATTCTATTTGTAGCTAAGCCTACATTTAATGGAAGAGTTTATGCTTAAAATTTTATTTACGAAATTAGACCTACAAATTGATGTGGTTGTAAGAAACGTTTCTGAGAAATACATTATTTTGTTATCATTACGGTGGGATGTACTTGGGATTATTATTACTAAATAATTAAATAATCCGTCAAACGATAGAAATCTGACATTAATTGCGCAAGAGTTGACAATGAGAAATGTTTACTAGCTGCCTTCTCTTTAGGTTATGACATTAAAATTAAGGACAACTTTGCGCGAAATTCAACAAAACACAAACTAAAGACTTTAATTTTGATTCGTCACCTGATTTTATTTCTCAAATAGAAAATCTCGGTACAAAAAAAAGAAAGGACGACTAACTCGTTTGTCACCTGCTGACTATGTGGTGGGTTTCACCTTATAAACTAAAGTGAATATTTTGTAATCCGCTGATTACGCTTTACATGGAACGCATTACTCTACCCTACTTAAGTAGGCATTATAATATATATGTTTAACTAAAGGATATAACGTATTGTACTATACCTGTTTAACTATTGAATATAATGGATCACATTATACTTGTTTCAGTATACAATATAATGGATCACATTATACTTGTTTCAGTATACAATATAACGGATTACATTATACTTGTTTCAGTATACAATATAACGGATTACATTATACTTGTTTCAGTATACAATATAACGGATTACACTATACCTACTAAAATATGCAACATAATAAAACTCTTGAACAATCTCAGTTAACATATTTTATTATAGTTGATGGGTTTTCTGTATCATAATTTAATATTTTGGTAATCAGTATTCAATAATGATAGTAAAGTACAACTTAATGTAGATATATGTGAAATAGGTATGTAAGACCCAATAGGTTTAATATTCTTGTAAAACGTTTCGAAGATTCTCAAGTTTACTTTGTTTGTTTTTTTCAATTACATCCTCGACGATCATGTTTCACGTGAATTTGTCAAGGTAAAATAAAAATAAAGCAACAAAAACAACGTTATTTTACGAGTATTCTATAATGTAGTGAAGCCACACTTTTTGTATGAAAACAAAAGTCCATATCGTTTTTAATAACCCAGTAAAATAACCGGTTTTCTTTAAAAGTTAGAATTCTTGAAGTTTTCTTAGAAAAAGATTAGGACCTTAAAAACTTTTAAGTACTTTAAGCAAACAATATATTTTTAGAAGAACACTTAGAATTATGGTCTGTGAATATCTTCGTCGTATTTGGGATAAAAAGTGCACATATGTGTATGAACAGACTATTAAAAACACTTGATAATAGAAGATGCAATGACGCATAAACCTGTCACGAAGTTTTAGCAACGAAAACTAGACGATAATACAGCAGAGATTTATCTAGAACATATCGTATGTAACTTTTTTAAAAAGTTATAAATGAACGTAAGGCTTAACAAATCATTTTTTAGCAGCAGGCACTGCCTATTAACTTCCTTCTGTTTAACATCAAGAACAACTACATCCGAACTTTACAGAACTCTGACTTGACGGTGTTTAGTCCACGTGGCTACAAAATGTCGTTTACTTTCAATATTCTAACTTCAAAATTGTAAATAACATAACCCATGTTTTAATATTAATTACTCACGCATACCATATATTAAAACGTGTGGTTTAGGATGGGGTATCGGCTGTCCCTTTACACTATTCCAAGCCATGGCACAGGATACGTCCTATCCAAAATTATCAGTGATAAGCGCAGCATTAAAAGACGTTTTCGTTTGACGTCAACTTCCGGTAACTTACTATCTACTGTCTTGCCAAACTGAGTCCTTTTGTGGCACTGGATACGTAAAACTGAAACCAAACTCGAGCAGTTCGTCAGATGACTTATCAGTTTAAACTCGATTTTTGGGTGGAAAGCACACATGAACTCCACTTTCGAGTCTCATATAAACTGGTTCTATCAGCTCCAAGCACAATTTGAGACATCAGACGGATAGATGAACGACTTTGCTTTAGATAAATAGATGATCGAACTATTCATCAGGTTTCCTGTATATAATTATGACTTCCAGGAACTTGTAGACTAAAAGATTTAGAGTGAGATAATCCATTTAATGTCCACAATTTTAGCAGAGTACCTATATTTGTAAAAAATATGATTTTTTAATTTAACACTAAAACAAATCGTATACAAAATATTCATATAATCAGTACACCGAGTTTCGTTTGTGTACTTACATTCAATTCACACGCGCAGCAATCGCGTGGAGAGCGTGTGCATGTGGCTCAGCAGCATGTCTGCGGACTTACAACGCTAAAAACCAGGTTTCGATACACGTGGTGGGCAGATCACAGATAGCCCATTAATTAGCTTTGTGCTTAATTCAAAACAACAATCTTGCGAAGATTACTGATTCGTAGCATTAAAGCTACCGCTAATATCTTACAGTTGACTTACACCACAACTACGACGACATATATTCAATTTTTCTAACTGAAAGCCTCGAAATTTTACTTTGTTTCTACAGAACGACAAACACAGAAGAAGCTTCTATCACTGTTGGGTTCCATCTCACAGTAATCAACTTATGATTGGTTCCATTAGAAACCCATTCGCCATTAAACAACTTATGATTGGCTTCAATCATATACCCATTCGCCAGTAATCAACTTCTGATTAGCTCGAACTACACACTCATTTACCAATAATCGACTTCTTATTGGAATATATTATTTTATTTTATAATCAACTATTAGTTCAGTTCAATTGATTGATTTCAAATTTTACATACCATTCAATTCAGTAATCACCTGATTGGTTTCCAACTGATAGCGCTCACCAAAACTAACTTTGACTCTTATTTTGTCTGTTATCGAAATTATTTAAAGGAACTTTTTTCCACACTTTTAAATTTTTTAATCTTTATCAAATAATTATATACATCTAATAACTTTATATAATAATTGCAAAGAAAAGAGCAAATAGCATAAAATGGTTGGTCGTATTGTTTGAAAAATACATTGCAAACTATATGAAATAAGAAAATGTGTGAGTGTGTTGTGTTTTGTTATTTAGCGGTAACGTAGAGTGCGAAACAACAAAATTGTAGAT